>NW_021633925.1:0-86075 GCF_004799145.2 Neltuma alba
TCTCCAAAAGATTGTTTGGAAATGCGCTTTGATGTAGCTATGAAGATTAGGCTATCTTCAAACATTGGGTCTATTGGTCTCTTTTCGGTTAACATTTCGAAAATAAGAATACCAAAAGAAGCACATCACCTTGAGTTGATACTTCAGAATTCATTCATACTCTAAAATGAAGAAGATGTTTCCAGGTGAAGATGAAGATGTTTCCTGTTTGTGTCTCGCCTCCAAAAGAATGCAAACAAAAATATCAATAAAAGAGAAAAGGCCACACAAATTACAACAAACCATGAGCTTCAAATTGTGTTTTCTTTGTGTGTGAGCTTTCTTAGGGCATAGTGGTAAGTGGAGCTCATAAATACCAATCACAAAGATTGATATTTCCAAAACTGGTATTGCACTGCATGCTGAAAACCCTCCTTTGGCACCTCACCATTAACCATATTGAAGGAGGAAACATTAAGTATTGAAGAACAGAATTGTTCTGTAGGCTGCTTAGTATTGATCCAGATAGGTTATTTTGAGATATATCTAAATGTGGAAGACCTTTAATCAAAGCTAGCGAAGGAGGCATGGGTCCACTGAACCAATTCCTTTGTAAGTTAAGATATTCCATAATTGTGAACTCTCCAATGGTTGAAGGAATCACTCCAGAAAGATTATTTTCAGAGATATCCAAAGCACCAAGGTTTTTAAGTGTTCCTACCTCAATAGGCAGAGATCTGTTCAATCAGTTGTGAGATAAGTTTTGTAAAATGGACAAGGAGGAAAGACCAAAATTTTAAAATAGCTCCATGAAAATTGTTTTCTGAAAGGTGTAGGCTTAGCAAACTTCTCATGTTTGCAATTATGGTAGGAATTTTTCCTTCAAGCATATTTCCTTGACATGACAGCAAAATCATCCACTAAGGTTTCCTAAGGAAGCTGGTATCTCTCCTTAGAGTTCGTTTCCCTCAAGAGCTAACTCGTTTATCTCATGTAAATTCCCAATAGAAGTTGGAATGGGGCTTGAGAATTCATTTTCTTCAAGATCTAAGGATGTTAAAATTGTGTACTTTCCTAAAGTATCAGGAGTAGTACCATATATCTGATTACCACCCAGGTATAGTCCCATGAGTTGGTTAGACAAATTTTGTATGGAGTTGGATAAAATGCCCCCAAATTTGTTATAGGCCAAACTCAGTCTTTCAAGTTTGGCACAATTTTTCAAAGATGTCATGAAATCAAAGTCACTATTTGAGTTGCTCCCAATATAATTAAATTCTAAATTTAGAATTTGTAGATCTTTTAGGTCTCCTGGATTGGGAACTTGACCCAAAAAAATGGTTGGAAGAAATATCAAAAAGTTCAAGTGAAGATTCATTTGAGATGGAATTTGGGATTGAACTGAAATTTGATTCCCATATACGCCAAAACATTTCAAACTTGCAAGGTTAGAGAACATGGTGTTTGGAAGTTGAGTGCCATTGAGATTGTTTGCTTCCACTGATATCAGAGTGAGAAATGATAGATTGTAAAGTGAAGAGGGAAGCGCACCAGACAAACTATTCTCTAGTACTGCAAAAAGTACCAAATTCTTCAAGTATGCTTTCTTCTGGTATGCTTTCTTCCAAGTTATTATGGCCTAGTCCAAGATGGGTGAGGGAAGTAAGATTCCATATAGACAATGGGATTTTTCTGATTAAATTATTGAAAGAAAGCTGCAAACTTTAAAGCTTCTCAAGAGCCCCCAACTAATATGGTATTTTACTAGTATGACTATGCGCATCCAAATGCAAGATCCTCAATTGGGTGCATTTCGTCAAGTTCAGTGGAATCTGTCTTGAGAGAAAGAGTGACTTTAGCCTGAATAAACGTTCCAATCCTGATGGGATTTCTCCATGGAGACTATTCTCTATAAGAGAGAGATTTCTCAAGAAAGAGAGATTGCGAATGTGAGGCGATATGATCCCACCTAGATGATAACCTCCTAAATTCAACTCATTGACTCGCTGATGCTTGTGGCCGCATGTGATTCCAGTCCAACTGCAGAAGTGGTTCGAACTATTCCAAGAGCTCAAGATTTCATGAGGGTCATTAGTTATTGATTCTTTAAACTTCGGCAATGCCAAATAATCAGTCTCATTTGACGCAGCTCTGACATGCTGGAAGCGAAGCAAGTTTATGCAGAAGATGATGATAAGATTAATGGTTGAAGGTAGTATTTGGAAAGAAATGAAAATGAACTAATGGGGTCAAAAGCCATGGTTATGTTGAAGAGCGTAAATGGTTTTGTGGTTCTTATATCGGAATTGTGCTGCTTTTAATTTTATAGGAGCTTTAGTTTGTCTTAATTAGCCTTCGTTTTGCCATTTTCATTGACTTTATTTGATTGGGTGCTTTGTGTCGACTTCATTTTGTTGATTTACAGGAAGGGACGCTTGAAGACCAAAGACATGTATGATGATGTTGATGTATGATATGGGTACATCGATCCTTCTCCATTTCTCAACAATATAAAAACAAACAAACAAATACTAATTAAATAACACTAAAAGTGAAAACTAGGGATATGAATCCCCATTTGAAATTTAATTGGGCATGGTCCTTAGGCTAGGAAAAGGTGAGGTCATGAGATTTTTTGGGGAAATAAAAATAAGAACCATATCAAATGACCATTTTACTCTTTGTGCAAATCCTTTTTCTCTATTTTCAAATTACCCCCTTCGTGCAATCCATCTTTTCTATGTTTAACCTACTATCCTATATGCAAATTACATTTGTGCAATGTACCTTTCCTTATATGCAATCTGTCTTCCTTATGTGCAACTAATTCTCTTGCAACTTATGTCCCATTGTGCAACCCACACTACTAGAGAAAAAACATTTAACGTCGCAAATAACGGCGGTTAAGAGAGGAAAAACGCCGTGGAAAAAAAAGCGGTGGCAATTTTATAAATAAATGGAATAACTCTTGATTTTCAACAGCGGTTATCTGTAAAACCGTCATGGAAAGTATTTTAACGGCGGTTATTCAAATAACCGCCGTTTTAAAAATACTTTCCACGGCGGTTTTCTAGATAACCGCCGTTTAAAAATACTTCCACGGCGGTTTTCTAGATAACCGCCGTGGAAAGTTCCAACTTAAACCCTACGAAGCGTTCTGGTTCTCTTATTTTCATAGTCTTGACTTAGTGCGCCGTGGTCCCCCTCTGTTCCACCACCCAAAAAACTTCCATTACCGGTCATTCCCTCCACTGTCCCGTCATTTAAACTCCTCCATTTTGCTTGTGGGGTCTTACTGCTATCCGCCGCCGCCCGCCGCCGTGGAGTCGCCCCTCTTTTCGCATTGAATCATCTCTACTCTGTGAGTATCCTCTTCTTTCATTTTCTTCAATTTTTTTTTGGTTTCCTGGATGTTTTGGCCGTTAAAATCTGTTGTATTTGGAATGGGTATGTTAGTTTTACATTGTGGTTGGCTTACATTGTCGATTTTGCGTTTTTTATTTGGTTGAGTTGTTGATTGGGGGCATTGGATGTCAGAAAACCTCAATTCCTTCTTATGTACGGTATTAGAAACATGTTTAAAATTTTGAAGTTGATTAGTTTTGAATTTTTAATAATTTTTTGATATTATTTCAAATTTTTGGTAAATTTTTTGAAATAAATTTTATAATCTAGTAATAAATAATCTGTTTAATTGTTTTGATTTTTTTTCATTATGAACTTTTATTGATGATAAAGTGTTGTTTAAAATTTCATTATAAATGATATTGTTTGTGTTCCCGTTTTGTATTCAGAAGAAATTTTAGCTGTAGAATCTCTATTCATTGAATTGGTTGAAATTGAATTCTTATTTTATTATTTATTATATTTCTTCAAATTTATCCTATTTTTAATTTTGTTACATTGTTTATATTGTTTGATTGATTGATTGATTGATTTGTTTAATTTTGTATACAATTTAGGATTTGTTATAGGAAAAATTAGATTGAAAAATTATACAAATTTTTTATTTTTAAAAGGGAGACATTCCCTTTAATTTGTAATTAAGTGTTAGTCAATTTTAATTTATTGACTAACATTTAATTATTTTATTATTTCAATATTTGAATTGAGGAGTTACAATTGAGCTTGACAACTATGTTCATTGACTCTATAAAACAATGGATCATAGTTGGATGAAAGCTAAGAGAATTAGTAAAGAATATGAGGATAGGGTTGAAAGGTTTCTTCAGTTTGCTTAGAGAAATGCCCTTAATCAAAGAGATGGATTATACTATTGTCCTTGTGTCAAATGCCTAAACAATAGTCGGAGGAGTATTTCTGAGATAAAAGAGCATCTTATCTATGATGGGATAAATTTGAGGTATACAAATTGGATATGGCATGGAGAAATTAGAAAGACTACACTATCTGGAAAGGAGAAGGCTGTGAATGAAGACTTTGGTGATAGAATTTCGGATATGTTTCATGACATAAGGTCTGAATCTTCTACACAGTCTCTTCCACTTTCGAAACTTTGTGTAGTGATGTAGAAACACCTTTATACCCAGGGTGTAAAGATGATTACACAAGGGACAACCGTGTTGAAATTGATGAACTTGAATGCAAAAAATGGTTGGACCGATGCTAGTTTCACGGAATTACTTGAACTGCCGAGTGATATTCTTCCAAAGGGGAATTTACTTCCGAAACGAATGTATGAGGCAAAAAGATTTTGTGTCCGATGGGTTTGGAATATGAAAATGAAAAGATACATGCATGCCCTAATGACTGTATATTATTCAGAAATGAGTATGAAGGGTTGAATAAGTGCCCTAAATGTGGGACTTCAAGATACAAGGTTAAGAAAGATGGTGGTGATTATAATGAGATGACCAAAGGTTCCTTTGAAGGTTCTGTGATATCTTCCAATAATACTACGATTTAAGCGTCTATTTGCTAATGCCAGAAGCAAAGAACTTGAGATGGCATTTCGATGAGAAAATATGTGATGGAAAGCTTCGTCACCCAGCAGATTCTCCTCAATGGAAAACAATAGATCAAAAATTTCCTCAATCGGTTTAGCGAGCTAAGAAACCTTCGGCTAGGTCTTTGTACGGACAGAATTAATCTATATGGTAATCTTAGTAGCACACACAGTGCTTGGCCGGTGCTTCTCGTAATTTACAATTGCCTCCTTGTTATGTATGAAAAGAAAATATATCATGCTATCTTTGATGATCTCGGGGCCAAAACAGCCGGGAAACGATATCGATGTGTATTTGACACCTTTGATTGAGGATCTGAAAAAATTATGGGTGGAAGGTGTTGATATGTGTTTTGCATATAAAACAAGAGACCTTCAATTTACGTGCTATGATTTTCACTATGATAAAGACTTTCCAGCATATGGAAATTTTGTCAGGATACAGTGTTAAGGGGCATAAAGCATGCCCAATATGCGAAGAAGGCACCTCACTATATGCAACTTAAACATGGTAGGAAAGACGGTATACCTTGGTCACAGAAGTTTTCTTAGTCGGTATTACCCCTTACCGAATAATGAAAAAGGCATTTAATGGCTCACAAGAATATGAAATGGCTCCAAGACCATTAACTGGAGAGAAGTTTATCAGCGCGAGGGAGGGAATTAATGTGGTCTTTGGTAAGAAGAGAAGAAGACTGTCGGTGAGAGGAATATATGGAAAAAAGATCTATATTTTTTTATCTTCATATTAGCAAAGTCTTGATGTGAGGCATAGTCTAGATGTGATGCATGTGGAGAAGAATGTGTGTGAGAGTCTTATTGGTACACTTTTACATATAAGTGGAAAGACTAAGGACGGAATCAATGCAAGACGTGACTTAGCCGAAATTGGAATAAGAAAACTCCTCACCATAAGAAAGAGAGGGTAAAAGGGCTTATTTACATTCAGCTGCGCACACATTATCAAAGCAGAGAAAACAAGTTTCTGTGGTTTTATTAATAACCTTAAGGTGCCACAAGGTTATTCTCTAATTTGAAACAAACTTGTTTCAATGCATGATTTGAAGATAACGGGGATGAAGTCTCATGATTGTCACGTGTTGATGCAACAATTACTTCTACTTGCTATTCGAGGCATTATGAAAACCGATGTGAGAAGTACTATTACAAGACTTTGTATGTTTTTTAGCTCTATTTGTAGCAAAGTCATTGATCCTGTTGAGTTAGATGAATTAGAAAATGAAGGTTATGTGATCCTCTCTCAATTGGAAATGCACTTTCCTCCCTCATTTTTTGATATTATGGTCCATTTGATAGCTCACCTTGTATGAGAGATAAGACTTTGCGACCCTGTGTGTTTAAGGTGGATGTACCCATTTGAGAGATACATGAAAATTCTAAAAGGGTGCTCTAAGAATCCTTATCGGCCTGAGGCATCAATTGTTGAGAGATATATAGCTGAAGAGGCAGTTGAGTTTTGCAATGCATATCTTGATAAGGTAAAGACAGTTGGACATCCTCAATCTCGGTATGATCAGGGGAGAAGTAAGGGAACACGGGGTGTCATAGTGAGGTCTATGTCAAGAGATGTTGTAATGCAGGCACATCTATATATTTTAAACAACACGGATGAAGTTTTGCCTTACTTGAATGCTCACAAGAATATGTTAAAGAACTTGAATCCAAGAAAGAACGATATGCAACTAGCCAACGAGCATAACAAGTCATTTGCCAAGTGGTTTAAGCAAAAAGTGTTAAAGGATGGTAATCCTTCTGAAACAATACAAGACTAGCTGCAGGGCCTCGTTTTGAGGTTGTGTGTTGGGACAGATATGACATAAATGGTTATTCATTTTATACAAAAACCAAGATGATAAGAGTACCATGCAGAACATGGGTGATGGTAGTAGCTAAAGCAATGCATTTTGCTAGTTCAAAAGATAGAAACCCAATGTTAGCGTCAATATCCTATTATGGAGTAATAGAAGAGATATGGGAGGTTAGCTATACAAAATTTAAAGTTCCCGTCTTCAAATGTAAGTGGGTTAATAACAGTGCTGGGTGTGCAAGTTGATGAAGAATTTGGTTTTGTTTCAGTTGACCTTGAGAGGATTGGATATGGAGATGAGCCATTTATTTTGGCAAATCAAGCAAAACAAGTGTTTTATGTTACCGATCTAGCAAAAAAGAAATTATCTATTGTGCTCCAAGGTAAGAGGCAAGGAGGAGTTGTGTGAGATGACAGTAACTTAGAGGTCAATCTTGACGACATCCCCGCCTTTCCAGTTACTCGACCTAAAATTGCTGAATTAGATTGGTGGTAGATTATGACTATGCGGTTAGGAGAATCATTGTGAAGGAATTTGGGAGGAGAATCGTTGTAAGGCCTTTCACAGCTAATGTGATTTTTTTTAATATACTGATGTTTTATACGGGACTTATTCTAATATTTATTGGTTGTTTATTGAACAGGAAATGGATGGATCTGATCAACAGGGTTTGGAAGATGACAATTCCTTCCATAGAGCTAAAAACGGTAGAGGGCCAACCCGTATGAGGAAGTTGGCCTTATGTGATGAGAACACACAAACCCCCGAGGATTGTAGTACACTTTGACGCTGATTTGAAAGCTATAGGTCCTGAAGGGGCTAAATTTACTAGTTACGTGGGTGGGCTATCTCGCAGTAGTAAGATTGGAATTGACATTCTTAATTGGAAGATGGTAGATAAAAACTTAAAACAAAAAATTTGGGAGGATATTTTGGTACGTTACGAATTCTTTTCTTTATTAGTGTTATTATAATTGATTATTTGCTTATACTCTATTGTATTTATTTGCAGCTGATATTTGATATTCCCGCAACTGAAGAAAATGAGAGACCGTTTGTATGATAAACTCGATGACCGTGTGAAGGGATTTTAAATCCACGCTTACAGAGAGTATCTTTGTGGAAAAAGAAAGGGCGAGCATACTAAAGAACGATACTCTTTTATAGTGACGAGGCATGGGAGAGGTTTTTGTAGCAACGTCAAGACCCTGCATTTCAGGTTTGATTTCTTCAAACTTAGTTTTTTTTTATCAATTTATATTACATTTAACTAAACTAACTTTGTTAATTTTTATTGTCATAGGCACTAAGTAGGAAGAACAAGCAAATATCTGAGCTGAATGTGTACCCACATACCATGTCTCGTACAGGGTATGGTGGGTAGAAAGAAGTATGATAGAGGAGCGGCAAAAGAGTGCAGAAATGGCTGCTGCTTCAGATCCTACTGGAGTCATTCCACCTATCGACCGTCCTTCTCACCAGAAAAATGGAAGGCGGCGAGGATTAAATGGGGTCAATATCTCACTCCAGAGGCTGCTATTATTGTTGATGAGAAATTGTAAGTAATATTAGCATTATGCTTCATTATTGTTTGTTTTTTTAATTATGTTAAATTGAAGTTGTTATTTTAATGTTACAGGATACACTTGAGGAGCAATTATCCCAAGGTACATTTGTTCCTCATGGGCGGATGGATATCTTGGCAACTGCTATTGGAAAGGCCGACCATCCCGGCAGAGTCAGAGGGGCCCCTAAAGGAATTGGCATCAAACAATTTTTTGGTCCTGGTTCTCGAAAAGTACTGGATCATCCTCCGTTGACATGGTATC
Organism: Neltuma alba; assembly: GCF_004799145.2. Taxonomy (NCBI): domain Eukaryota; kingdom Viridiplantae; phylum Streptophyta; class Magnoliopsida; order Fabales; family Fabaceae; genus Neltuma; species Neltuma alba. The sequence goes on from NW_021633925.1 coordinate 8,604, forward strand.
TAAAGAGGAACTCGACCGACGATTACAGAAGAAACATAAAGAGTTTGAGTTCAACTTAGTGAAGAACACAAGCAGAGATGCAAAAGATGCGTGAGGAGTTTGATGCCAAGTTTGCAATGATGATGATGGGCACGACCGGATTCCAGATGCCCCGAGTGTCTGGGCCGTCACAGGTAATAAAGGTTCATTTCGTTAATTTAAACTTATATAATGTGCCTTAAGTAATTTCTTCTTATATGTCAGGGTTCACCTATGATGAAAAGTGGGAAGGGCAGTAATAATCAGACACAACAGCTGACATTATTTGACCCTGACCGTAGCCTTGACCCTGTCCAAGACAATGGAACACCATGTTCTCTCTTTGTCGACGTTAATGGAGATTCGACATTTCATGTTGCTAATGGCCGAGTATTCTCGGCTCAACGATCCACGGGAAGAAAGTTCCAGTAGATCAATCGAGGGTGACGGTGGATAAAATCCGTAGCGGTCAAGGTGATACACCAGTGCCCTATCCCTGACTGATGAGGTTCGCCATACTGGTTCAAGCTAAAGGAAATTTCATTCTGTGGCCAAAATGACTTATTGGAAAGCCTGCACCATCGAAGAAGGCGACAACGAAGAAGACGCAACGTAGGGCAGTAGCGCTTCAGAACCTATCCTGCTGCCTCTTCCTGCTGATATTGGGGTTATGTATGGGAGTTTGGAGCTTCTTCATAGCATGGTAACAAATATGGAAAACTCTCTTACTTATAATATGCCGCTAGGAATTGTGGGTTCAGATGTCACATACCAGTTCACTATTGACAAGAAGGACCTCATTCAGTTCTTCAACTTTGAGGAGTTGGATATAGTCTTTATGCAGCTGGCTATTTTGTAAGTTAAAATAACTAAACTAATTTTTTGTATTATACTTATGCATATTCTAATATTTCTTATTTAAACAACAGGCATTTTGTTGGAGTCTGTAGGCAGGCAAGACTTGAGGACACATATGGCTTTATGTGTCCTCAAAAGGTACAAAAAATAGCCAATACTGTGGAAGCCAGGTTGATCTACATGATGACCGCAATGACTCAGTTGAAAAAGAAAAATATATTTGTACCTTACGTGGAAAAGTAAGTATATTATTATATTTGAGATACACTTGTTATATATGTAGGATTATAATTAACATGGTTCGTATTTTGCAATATCATTGGACTCTAATTGTTTGCGCCCTTTTGATAACAAAGTCTAATGGTTCGATTCCCTCCGTGAAAGTCCAACGAAAAAACCAAAGATGTCATTGAAACATTAGTTTTATATATTTATTACATATAAAGTTTATAAAAATGTGTTCTATGTTCTAATTATTTGTTATAGGGCTTTTCAGGGCTTTTCAACTTTTTTATGACCAGGCATCAAAATATGCAACCACCAACATGGTTTCTCCCCACAAGTATGTTTTTTGAGCTAAATATGTAGTTATAAATCTTTTCAATCATCAAATTAGCTAATGCTTATAAATTTTTTATTTTTCAGTATCATTGTCAACCTGGGAAAGTTAAATGCGGATATTATGTCATCCGTTATATCAATGACATTATTGAGACAGGGGTAACTGAAAAATTACATGAGGTAATTAAATATAACTTATGTTGCATGTAATTCTGCCCATTTTTTCACATTTTTAATCAAGTTGACTAATGAATCCATTTTTTATTTACAGGCATTCGAAATGTTATGCCATATAGCATGGACGAGATCAATTTGATAAGAGACTCTTTGTCAACCACGTTGTTAGAGAATCTTTAAAATGTCAAGTACTAAGGTCTCTTAGCTTCCTCACATATTGGTTCATTTTTTGATTGTTAACTATAGTTGATGTTCATATATGGTAATATTCAAATAGTTTTGTTGAGATAATGCTTTGGTGTTCATCTGGTAATCTTCAAATGGTGCTATATATATACTCTACCGATTTGGGTACCTAAACTACAGGGAGGTGGTAAAATAAAATAAAATGACGAATGAAAAAAAAAAAAATTTAACGGCGGTTATTCAACAAACCGCTATTAAATTAATTTCTAACGGCGGTTTTTAATAAAACCGCCGTGGAAAATATTTTATAAAGGCGGTTTATCAAGAAACCGCCGTGTAAAATTTGACTTTCCACGGTGGTTTTGAGATGAAACCGTCGTGGAAAGTTATTTTCAATGGCGGTTTTCAATAAAACCGTCGTTGAAAGTTTATTTTCACGGCGATTAAAAACCGCCGTGTTTTCTTATCCTTTCAACGTCGACTCTTTTTACTCCACCTCCAAAACCGCCGTTAAAAGCCATTTTTCTGGCAGTGCCATCTTTTTATCTTTCCTATGTGCAAACTATTATTCTTTGTATAACCCATTTTCCTTTTGTGTAACTTATCTTCTCTTACATGCAATCAATACTCCTATACACAACTTACTTCCTTATATGCAAATTATGTTCTATGCAACTTGTCTTCTTTTATGTGTAATTTGTCTTCTCTATGTGCCAACTAGTTCCCTTCATGTGGCTCATCTTCTGTTTGAGCAACCTATCTCTCCTTTTATGTCATTCATCTGCCTAGTGTGCATACCAATCTTCTCTGTGCAATCTATCACACCTCTCTTTATAATCTATTATGTGTCAATTGGAACTAATATAAGTCATTTCGTAACGTTTCCAGATGAAAAATTTTGAATTTCAGGATTTCACTGTTCATCCTGTCTGTACACTATTCATCCGAAAATGGGCTAATTTTGAAAATTCATAACTAAATCTAGAAAAATAAAAATAAAGTGGTTCCAATTTTCACACGAAGCTTGCTAAGAGTTCTATGGAGGAAAAATAATCATTAGATCCAATTCCATCCAGAATAATTCCAGAAAATTTGTCAAATGTACTGTTCATTTGGTAAATTTTCGAATTTCCAGTATTTTTGCCTAACTTTGGAAGGGCATAACTCTTAGCACACAACTCCAAATTTAACGAGTTATCACTTGTTTTAAAGCTAAAAATGAGATCTATTTGTCTGTAAAATTTCATGCCCAGATTCCCACAATTTCTCATTATTTTATGTGTCATAAGTTTGGAACTTTTTAGGGAATTTCTATCCCCTAATTGCCACTTTCTTTAATTTATTTCCCCTTTTCCTTTTTCCACATCCATTCCATAATGTACCATGCATAATTCCAACATTAGGGCATGAGAATAAAGTATAATACACATCATAACATCATCCATAACTAGATACAACCATTACATAAAATTCAATGATATCTTACACAACATAACATAACAACATTAATTACATATTGCTCCACTATCCCAATACCAATTCTTTGCCTTGATCCATGCTTGGTCCACTTCCTAATTAGTGCGTAAAATGACATAGGAGGAATGAGATTTCAAAAAATCTCAATAATATATGAATTATAATTATCATGTAAATCATTGCAAGTTAAATTGTGATATGTCATGCAATCCAGTTCATTCCCAACTCATAGGAATTCATGCCAAATATCATGCAAGGAGAGGAGCATTATATCATCCACATTGACATACCACAAAGCATTTGGCCAAGCATAACCAATGTCAATCAACAATCAAAGTCACCACAAAATTCGTCCAAATCCAAGCCACAACAAATCACAACAAACAAGCAAGATAAACAATCAAATTATAATTCAAATCTACCTTTGCAAAGCTTGTCCAACTAATTCCTCCAAGGAGCAATGCTTCTCCTTAATTCCTCCTCTCAATGCCTATTAAACCAAGCATAAACATAAGCCATATTAATCACAAGACAACTTAGTTCCAACACTTTAACATTACTTAACAATTTCCCCCTTTTTGTCTTTGATTTTTAACAAATTGATTCCTCCTTTAGAATCAACCATCTCATGACTCAATCCTACATAATTTTTCATGAGGAATCCAATGGTGCAATCAGATTTTTAAAATTCAAACTCCTTCCCCATGAACTCCTCTTGGCCGAATAGGGGGCTATATGCTTCCAAAAATTCTATTTTTGATTCCAATGATTTTAAACACTTTCCAACATTATATCCTTACACAAAAACATGTTTTAAAGCCATTGAAAACATCAAATCAAGAAAAATCAAATTGCTTCTGCATGAACAGTGATAAACGAAATTCTTTCCCTTAAACCCTAACTTTGTTTTATCCAAAAATCAATCCATACATCACTTAATCTTCCTTATTCCACTTAATTATTAAGTTTTCTATCCTTCCTAAGCATCACATATCTCAACCGAATTTCTCAGAATTTTCCAGTATTTTCCCAAGCAAAAATCCTTGTTTAATCAATGTAAACTTAGAGATATTGATGCTTGGACATACCTTAGTGTTTTCTTGAAGTAAGTTGGATAATTCCTTGCCTAAAACACCTCAAAATTTCGTGCAAGGGTAGCTGGATGAACAGTGACAGAGTTTCCCCTTATTTTTCCTAATTTTCTAACATTTTTCTTGTATTTTCAAGGGGTATTTATAGAAAAAAAATCCATCTGCCCTCTCGCTCCTGATTTGCACGAAATTGGACACCTAAGGAGGTGTATGTGGCAGCCATCAAGTGTCCAAAATATTCAGATCACTCCATGTGGCATTTCTCTAGATTTTTCCAAAAAAATATCTCTTAATTTCACATTTTATTTAATAAAAATAGTGGAATTTGGAAAGTGCACGAAATTGGGTCTTTAATGGGTCCATTGTGGGTCCCACAAATGGTTTGGGCTGGCCCAAAAATACGGCCTACAAACCAAATCACTATCCCAAACCGATTTGAAACTTTATCGGTTACTATTCATTAGTAACATTTCATAATTTTTTCAGACCTCCAAAAATTCATTTCTCTCTATGATAATTCACATTTTAATATGGGAGCATGATCTGGAAATTTTCAGAATTTTTCACTACTTCTAGGTATTTATTTTGAATTTTCTCCGATTAGGCCTTTATCGGTAAATCTGAGGGAAAATAAATTCTCTAAAATTAATTCCTGAGCCTCCAAGGTCTAAAACCAATTTTATAAATTCAAACATATATTTAGATGAATTTTTCATTAATCTCCCAAATATATTGAGGCCTCTAGCCCATTAAAATAATTATTTTCCTTTATTTCTCCAATAATTTCCCGAAAAACCTTCGTTTACGGGAAATCCCGTAATAATTCATTTTCACCGAAATTCCACCTTTCGGGTCTCAATTGAGTTTCCAAAACCTCTACTCTATACTTTTTCTATTTTTCAGGGATTTTCTGGAATTTTTCTCAAATTTTTCCGTTTTGCCTTTCTTAGACCGATAATTACGAAAATGCTAGCCCGGATCTTTTCGGGGTTTCATATCAAAAGTTGTTTCATCTCCCCGTCTAGTTCCTACATTGACTCTTATCCCAATTTTGATCTTTTATTGCCAAATAAAATTTTTGGGATGTGACACAATCTATCTTTCTTTTATGTGACTTATTTTTTCTTGTGTGTAATGCATATTTCTTATATGCAAATTATGCTTTGTGCAACTTATCTTCCTCCTTTTTTTTCATTTCAGACCATCTTTAGTTTTTTTACATACATAATTATGACCATAAAACTTATAATAAAGAACAATTCCTGGTGCATAAATCCAGTTTCGTAGAAACGATATAAATTTGAGGGGGGGCATAGAAACTATGCCTGTCCCTACCGTACCGCGTATTGAAGTTGAAGTGTAAACATCTTCCAAACGTTTTCGAAGCTCCAGCCAAGTTCGTTTGATTGATGAGTCAATTAGAATAGAAACAATAACGCAAGTTTCAGATTTCAGTATCAGTCTTTGAAACAGCATGTTAGAATAAAAACAATACAATGCATCCACATTAAGTGCTATGTTTAATTTGCGATGACTTCACAGCGTCCATTTGTTGGAAAGGTAACGATTAATTAATATCTTGGTTTAATTTAACACTCCTCTAATCTTATTTACAAGCCACTCTTAACATGTTTCACAGAGATCAAGAAAAACTTTAAACTTCATTAACTCTCATTTAAAATTCAGCAATTTTTCAATTTTATCCACATTTAATATATATTACATCTCATGTACACAAAGTCAACACAATAATAAATGAAAAGTAAAATTGTACATTCATATAAAATTTTTTTTTAGTGCCCTATAAATAGAATAAAAAAAATTCTCTACCTTATAAATAGGACTAGAGGAGTATGACGCATACAGTTTTTCTTGAGATACTACTTCCAATTTTTGATATAAGAGCTAGTTTAACATTTAATTTAGTACTAAATATAAGACCATCAATCCTCATTTTGCACTCAAGCAATCCCTATAGTGGTTGCGTATGTTAAGTAGTTATTATCAAAAGGTAATTAAAGCACACATGAATAATAAGGCTATTTTAAGGAATACAACACCTATTTATTACAAATAACTAACATAACTAATTTTCTTAATATATCCAAATTAGTTAATTAATATTTGAAAGGGATTCACGTGGGCCATAAACAATTAATATTCTTCCGGTCCTAAATATAAGACATATTTTATAGTATAAATTACGCTACAAAATAAGTCTTATATTTAAAACCGGAAGAGTATAACGTATGCAATAAGCTTATTCCAGCTTGCAGCAAAAAATTGACTAACTCGCATAAAATTAAATAATCACCGACGTCTTCATCATAATCAAACAACTACAGCTAACGTAATTTGAATCACATAAATAGATCTAGAAATCCCCCACGTATACCCCATCATCCATCTCGTTTTTATGCTGGAATTTAAAAGAAGGAAATGATATCCTTGCTTTTGCATGTTTTGCATGATTCAATTACAGTTCCATATAGAGAATTCATTATTCAATTCCACAAAGTGAAGCATGGAATTTCTAGGTTAATATGAAATTCATATCTAAATGACTATTAACCCCCCCCCCCCAAAAAAAAAAAAACAATTTTGTGAGGCCATGCATCATCATGACCATCTGATCTTGGAACTAAAACACGATCGTCAACAACGGTAACGGTGGCCTCCAAAAAGGAGCTTCTTCTCCTTTGCATAAACATTCGCAAAACCTCGAGCCTTTTCTCCTTCACAAATAGAGAGGGGTGGTGGCTATGATAATTCTAAGTAGTCAACTAAGGGTTTGACGGAGGTTTTTTTGGGAAAAAAAAATGGAGGGTATTGTAGTATTTTCATATTTTAAATTATAAATTTTAATTAAAATTAAATTTAATTTCCATAATCATATATACCAAACATTTGTTTGAAATTCACATCCATTTCCATTTTCACATTATTTTCCATTTCCATTTCCATCGAAATCTTTTCCACCGTACCAAATAACCCTACTTTCCAGCATGACTGGATATATAGATTCCAAGATTGATTTGGGGTAAGCTCCCACATATTTGAATATATACGGTGTGTTTGCATTAGTGTTTGGGAGAGGAACGTGCATTGGGAAGTTGGGAAGTGTGAGACTTGAGTTGGACGGAAATGTGAAAGCTGAGCTTTGTTTGGATCAGCATTATAATAGACGGATTTTTAAGCCAAAAGCTACACCAATGTCAAAGGATCTGTTTGGGATCATAGTCATAGCTCCCAAACTAACTTTTCCACTAGAAAAAGCTGAAAAAAACAACTTTTTATTTAAAACACATGTTTGGACTGGCTGTGGAGGTAAATGGACTTATGCCTAAAACAAAGCTTTTTCCAAAAACTCCAATTTATTGCTTTCAGCTTCTCCACAGCACGTTTGGATAGGTGGAGCCCATGAGTGAGGGAGGAAAGAGAATGCTTTATACATGATGTGCGTTTTTTATTTTTATTTTTTAACCCAGCCACTTGAGTTGGTTCTTAATATTAAAAAATTATTTTTTGAATAATAAAATCATTTTAAAAAAATAAATTTATTATTTTTATTATTTTCTGTCATATTTATAAAATCTATGAAAAATTGAGAAAAATGTTGTATTAAAAATTTAATTAGTAAGAAGTAATTGATAAATTTTTATATAATTTTTTACATCCTACGTGCAAATATTATAGATATAGAATGCTTGTATTATGATTTATCCTTCTCACTAATTATATTTTTAATAGGAGGACTTTTTCTCAATTTTTCCTAAAATTTAAATATATTATTTTAGTTTTAATTAGGGTTAAGGTGCATCCAGTACCCTAAAATATTTTTTTGGGTGCATCCAGTATCCTAAAATATTTTCAGGTGCATCCAACACCCCAAAGTATTTTTTAGGAGCGCCCAAGACCCTAAATTATTTTTTTTGCCTTAGTGTTGGATGCACAAAAAAATATTTTTGGGAGTTAGATGTATCTAAAAAAAATATTTTGAGATATTGGATGCACCAAAAAATATGTTACGGTACTGGACGTACCTAAAAAAATACTTTATGGTACTAAATACATCACAAAATATTTTAAGGTTCTGGATACATCCAAGAAAATATTTTAAGGTGTTGGATACACCTTAACCCTTTTAATTATTCTAAAAAAATAACTATTTTTATTTTTATAATTGTAATTTTAATTATTCTCTGACAATTATCACATTATGAACATATAATATAAATATGTACCATTCAATAAAGTTTATGTCCTTTAATTCATTTTATATCTAAACTTACTTTTTTTTAATCATCCAAATAAGTTTCAGCTTCTCAAATTGACTTTACAAAAGCTAATTCAAATATAAATCACATTACACTACCTGACTTTTACAAAAATCAGATTGGAAAAAAATAACTCCTTTCATCGCTAATCCAAACACACCCTTTTCCACCGTGGAGAGAGAAAGCAAAGGAGAAAGAAAAAAGGGAAAGAGAGGGAAAAACATAAAAAAGGAAGGAGAGAAGAAAAAAGATAATATAAAAAAAGAGTTTTTTTTAATTGAAATTACGTAAATATATAAATAGACTAATATATAAAGAAAGAGATTTTTTTTTTAAACATAGGACTCAATTCTGAAGTTCATTTGCTTGCATGCTTATTGTTTTAGCCCTGTGCACATTATGCGCGGTTTTACTAATTTTGATTTTTAAATGTTGTACGATTATTAAGGAAGTCTTGCTACTTTACTTGTTAATGCCTTTAGTTTGGGGCTCAGGACAAGGGTGCAGTTGTGGTGCGTGTCAAGTCTCTTAAACATCATTTTGATGCGTATCTTTTCCTGCTCTTCTGTGTCATTGTAAACTGACGTTAAATGTAGAATCTTTGTTAACAACGGAAGATAACAGGAAATGCTGAGTTAGCATTGTTATGTATTTTTGGTTTCTGTTCCTTATCCCGGCTTCTGTGCATGTTAGTAAGAGGAATACTCTACATATAGTTTTTGCGATGTTGGTGCCTCAAACTGAAAACATGTCGTAGTTAACTTTTACTGCATAGGAAAATAGGAAACTTACTCCATCATGAGATTTCAATAAAATATAAATCAGTATAGGACCACCAGTGGAATGTGGCGGTGTTCTTATAACAGCATGACTAGCTGGTTAGGCTGGGAAAACTGGAAAGCTTTTAGGGTGGATTGAGTCCTACAGATGTTATGAAGCAAAACTTGTGAAACTGTGAACTGGTGAAAACAGCTTTCACTACTAATTGTTATATGCTTTGTTTTTAACTTGTCATAGCTTATATTGAATCATACAGCTTTGAACCTGTCTCTTCACTTATTAATTCAATGACTGGTCCAATTTTCAAAACATAGGTAATACACTGTAAATTCTTTTCACATCTCTGTATGGAATTACCAGTCACAGTTCTCAGATTGCATGCGCTTTACTCTAAATTCAGCAACTAATTGGTTTCCTATGCAAACCTGCTTAAGCTTTTGTTAGCTGATACAGGATGACTTGGTTGACTGACTTGTTTCATTCATTGAAATTTTCCTGTTTTTTGGGTTTGTATTGGGAATTGTTTCTATGTTTGTTATTACAATTATATATATGAAAATATATATATATTTTCCAAATGTCATATCGTCTTAACTTATAGTTAAGCACATATGCTATTTTACTGTGAAAGAACTTTCACAGGGGAATTGGCTTTGAGCACTGCATACATGATAAATCTGTTAGTCTTTTAACTGGGGAAGAAATGGTGCCTTTTCTACAGTGATGGTTAAGAAATCAATAGATGAGTGCCGAAGGACAGAGCATACTGAGGCTAAAGCAGTGGATAGTGGTGGTCATGATAAAATGAGCTTTGGCTGAATCATATGTTGCACATGATTTTGTGTTATAATTCGAATCCTCTCACTTTTCTGTTCAACTGTGATTCCTGACTTCTCATTGTTTTGTTTTCTGTTTGCCTTCTTTGAAGCCATTTTGTACATTTTAGTCTTACTTTGTGGTACATGGTAAATAAACAAGGTGATTTCAATTCATTTTTCACACCTACTATTTCCCTATGACCCCTATTTATACAGAGAAAGCTCCAAGTCACTACCCCACTCAACCAATTCTTAACTATTATAAATCCCCATGTGCCAATGGGAAAAATAAAAAAATTCATTAGAAAATAACAGTTTGTTCCCAAACCATAATTCTAACAAGTTGATGTAGCTACCCAATATCAAAATTCAAAGGCCCAAATTTCCTCTGCAAGAAAGACTTGTCAGCATTTTTGGAAGGTCTATTTTCATGAGTCTTTGCCAGGTCATTGCAACACCTGGCTCCCCTGGTTTACCAACATACATTAGGGTCTTGCTTACTTAGCGGGTGAATTGGAGAAGCTGAGCATCCTAGAATGGTCAATCACGACCACGTCAAATTCCAAATTGGGTTGCTTGCTGAATTTTCTTTTGTTTTTTGTTTTTTTGGTTTTTGGTTTTTGGTTTTTTTTTTTTTTGGTTTTGGCCTGAGATGGAAAATTTGACTGCACCTAGCACCTAGAGAAGATGAAGCCTATTGGCTGTTGATGCTGGTGGAGATCAACACACCAATCTTGTTGCTTTGGGAAGGCACCTTTTAGTCTAAGTTATCTTCGATCTCCTCTATCACTGCTGTTTAGTCTGGAGTAATGGATAGGTTCTTTTGGTCTCTCTATTTTTCCTTCTTTTACTCCGGCAATCCCATTATCTTTACCTTGCCTCTGGCTCATAAGTTTCTTGGAGATAAGCTAGATACATGGCACTGGAAAGTGAGTAGGGATCAAAGTATACACTGAGCTGTTTCTTAACTGCTATTGGTATTATTCCCCACGTGATACTTTCTTACATATCTACATGGTATTAATAAAGGTATTTGAGAATGCTTGGTATGATAATTAAAATTTTTCATTACAAGGATACACTTGGTATCTTGTCAAAGTTAACAAAGCCAATTCTTTAGGGATGTAAGATTCCCATAATTTTCGGAATATTTAGAAATTTTACCTAAAATTTTGTCATTCTAAGCAATCTGATCTCTTGGATAACAATGTACCAATGCACATCTTGGGTGCCTCCTAACATCCAAGATACCATTAAGATGATGGTGGACTAAATGCTTCTTGGTGGTAGTTGTGATAGCAGTGATGGTGGGACCAGTATGCTCAGTGTGATTTCTGATGTGTTGGAGATGATATCTCCCGTGTGTTTTTGGCAGTTGATCTTGTGGTTGTGTTAGTGGGGTTGAATTATTTATGAAGGATTTTACAATGAAATTCTTATTTATTTCAAGCTCAATAATTGCACTTTATAGGAAATTAGAAGCCACGAATGGTTCAGCCTATCAGACTTAAATAGAAAGCTAATTTATGAGTCAAAAAGCATTGCTCTTCGACCTGTTAACCTGCTGAGAGACCCATGTCATTCGTATGAATAATCTGCCCATTAAATGCCCAAGAATCATGGCTCTTTAACTGGCAAAGACAAGGAAGCAATTAAAGGCTTAAACCCTATGAATCATCCCTGTTGAATTAGATGTTCAACAATTTTGGAGCAAATAAACATTAAAATATGATATCCTATAGTTAAGAAGTTGCTGGATCAATTTAGAGTTCGTTCCTTTGTTGCTAGTATTGCAGTTGATGCCAACCCTGACAAGTTCTGAAGTGTGGTCCAAATATTAAGAGTATCTGCAGAGGATTTTCTGTATGAAGCTCAGCACACACCTGTTTTAGTTGGTCAACACTTAATCACTAACCAGTTTTAGTGCATTAGTTTTCTGTGGACTCGTAAACTTAATATCACTATAAGGCTCCCATTTATGACTACGGAACTTTTGAGGGATTGCAGAAGTTTGTCATTGGTTGCTGCTGTGATTTCCATTGACCAAACATGCATTAAGTGAAATAGAAAACTTAAATGCGGTTCTTGAAGCATTTGGTGTTTCAGGTACTTTATGACACGTGGACGAGCATTTGTCAATAGGTTGGGATGGAGCGCTAAGTTGGAAGAGGATATCTTGTAGAATTTAATGCAGCATGCCCTGACGTTTGCATGTTTTTAAGAACATTCCTTCACTCAGATTTGTCAATCTATGTTATGCTTTCAGAAGAAATACAAAATGTGACTTTTCATGGTTTCCAGTTCACATTTACGTCAACCATCTTTTCGTTGTTTTTTTAAAACCTCAACATACTATATGCCTTTACTTTGGTGAATGTTAAGGATTTGAATTTCGGTTTATGCCTTATGTTTTCGCGAATTACATCAGACTCCACATATTTTAAATTACACGTAGACATTTGTGTTTGTGTGTTGATGTCTTTGCTTCATCTTGAAGCCCTGTTCCCCCCCCCCCCAATGCAGGTTTTATTTATTCCTTGGATTCATAACCAATAGGATGCACCATTATCTTCGGAAGCTAATTAATTTGAGGGGCAATGTGGGATCCTCTAAAGAAGAGCTAGAAAGGCTTCGGAAAGAAAAGGTTCAATTTGAAGATAAGGAAGAGAAAGCTTCCAAGGAGATAAAGAAGCTGAAGGAAGAAATTTCAAGCCTTTCAGAAAGTTTGAAAAAGGCAAAGTTAGAATGTGAAGAGAAGGATAAAAGAGTTGAGACTGCTGAAGTTCATGTTGCTTCCCTCCAAAAACAGCTGCCGATATGCTACTCGAATATGACCGACTGTTAGAAGACAACCAAAATCTTCAGGCTCAAGTACTGGGTAAAGCATAAAGAGTTGAGGAAATGCCAAGTTAGCAAACTGAAGTCTGGGAAGTAGATGTCATTCATGACCATCACTACTAGTTTTGTTGCAGAAGCTTCCTTGTTTTGCACAGAAGTGATTAATTTTCACTCCGTACTGAACTGGCAACAGTAGCTTACATAGGTGTATGTCTAAGATTATAAATTTTGTAGTTCTTCCTCTGGGATCTCTTTTTCCCCTCAACTCCGTAGTTTTGTCTGCCTTTTGGGCCAAGAAAGAAATTTTTTCACTTGAGATCTGGCTAGGAAAGTATCAACCGGAAAGGCTTTAGAAATTAAAATTAAAATTCTTCTAAAGGATCAAAGCCACCACTCGTGTTATCTAGATGTTATTGTTCAGGCTCTTTGAAGTTACGAATTCAAAAGTTTCTTTTTCTCCTTTAATATTACATGTATTGGATTGCAATTTAGGGATCCACTGCTTGGAAGGCATTAGCGTTGATTTTGGTCCGTAAAAGAATTTCTTATTTTTAATATCTTTTACTATAATTTATTTTTGCCAACCTTTTAGTATATTTATCATTTCATTTACATTCATCCTTATCAAAAAGTTGTTCGATCTTCCATGGTGTCTGTTTTATGCATCCCCTTCGTTTCTAACGATTGTTGAATTTTTCGTCTCTTGTCCGAGGTTGCATTTGCATCTTTCCATGTATTTGCATTCAGTCATGCTGCATCTTTACTTCATTTCTTTGGACCTTGTAATTTGTTGAGCGGCGAAAACCTTCTAAAAAGATAACAAAGGATCAAAACCTTGTATTCAGTCATGCAGGACGTAATGCTGTTATGATAAATAATGTATGGTGTGAGAAACGTTTTCTTGACGCTTTGTCTTACTAATGAGAAATGATAAATGATCTCATATGTTTCATGTGAATCCCCATGCGTAATTACAGTTCTAACAAGGGCAAAAGAGATCCAATGGAGCCTAATCCCCTAGAAATCTTCTGGTAAAGCCATTGAAGAGTTCAAAGATAAAAGAACTAAAAGGGAGAGAAAAAGGGACCTTTATTTGGAATGTTCCAACCACAAATCTTTTACATGGTAGCTTTTGTTTTATGGTATCGCACTACAAAAGTCATCATTCTCCATTCTCTGTTTTGTGGTCATTTTCTAATTTGATTTAGCTCCCTCATGACATCCATCATGTTCAATCTTTCTTTTGGTGATTCTACTGAACAAGCAAGTCCAATCTCAAATAGTGAAAGTATAGACTTCTCATCACAAGGAGGCAAAACAGTAAGATTTTCCATGATGATTTCCTTTTCTGCTGCTCTTCTTGTCTGTTGCATGTGTTGTGTCAAAAGAGTCAAATCTACAATTTCCAAAAGATTATTTGGATATGCAGTTTTGACATAGTTATGGAGATTGTTGCCATCTTTGAACATTTCTTCTGTGGGTCGTCTTCCCGTCTACATTTCCAAAACAAGGATGCCAAAAGAATATACATGACCCTGTGTTGAAATATCAGAACCTATTCCGTACTCTGAAAAATGTTACACAATTCTCAATGCTTGGAAATTAACTATTCTAAAACTAAAGAAAGGAGATTTCAAATATAAATGAATTTTATGATAGTTACAAGCTCAAATGAAGGCCAATCATACCTGGAGGAGCATACACAATAGTCCTTTTTATTCCAGTTGTGCTAGTTTGCTTGAAAGAGCTGCCATCAATGGTTGAGAGAAGTCTTGCTAGCCCAAAATCACTCACATTAGCTACCATACCACTATCAAGAAGGACATTGCTTGAATTTAAATCACAATGAATAATTGGTTGCTCACATTCAAAATGAAGATAGTGAAGTGCAAAGGGCACTTCACATATGATGTGTAATCTTTGATGAAGATCCAATATCAAACACTGGTTTGTACTATCTAGATCAGGATGCAGCCATTTTTTGAGGCTTCCATTTGACATGTACTCAAGGACTAGTGCTTTAAATTCTTGTCCTTTATAATCAATGCTTGAGCAACATGTTAGAATTTTAATTAGATTTCGATGCCTTATGTTTTTGAGGGCATTACATTCTAAGATGAAACTCTTATGAGCTCCCTTCTTTCGAAGATTTAGTACCTTTATTGCAATAACTTTATCTTCTGATTCTAGCCTTCCTTTATATACTGAGCCAAAACTCCCAGATCCAATCAAGTTCTTGGCACAGAAGCCTTCAGTTGCAATGTGCAGATTTTGATATGACACCTTGGAAAGTTGTTCAATTATTGGTGTTAATGAAGATAATTTCCGATTTCTTTTTCACCTCCAGTAGAAAGCAAGAATAAATATCATTAGAAGAGAAAACCCAAGCAAATCATTATCACCATAAGCTTTAAATTGTGGTGTCTTCTTTGCGTGTCAGCTTTTATGGCACATGGTGGTAGGTATAGCTCAGAAATGCCCCCGCAAATTTTAATATTTCCAGTTACTGATATTGCACTTGCATTGCTGAAAACTCATTTTGTTGGTAGTTGACCATCCTTCATATTGAAAGAAACATTCAAGTATTCAAGAAAGGAAATGTTTCGCAAGCCAATTACTATTGGCCCAGACAAGTTGTTTGGTGATATATTTAAATATGCAAGACTCTTCAGGGCAGCTAGCAAAGAAGGCATGGATCCATTGAAGGAATTGCCTCTTAGGTCAACGTATTCCATGCTTGTTCAGTCTCCTATGGAAGAAGGAATCTCTCCAGAGAGATGGTTTTCAGAGATATCCAAAGTGTTAAGGTGTTGAAGGGTTCCAATCTCATAAGGCAAAAGGCCATTCAAAGAGTTGTGAGATAAGTTCCGTAAAATAGACAAAGAAGAAAGACCAAAAATTTGCAAGGGTATGGATCCACAGAAATTGTTTTTTCCAAGGTGAAGGTGATGTAAATAGTTCATGTTTGCAAATATAGGAGGAATTTTCCCTTCTAGCATATTTTCTGAGAAGTCTAGGATAGCCAATTGGCTGAGATTTCCTATAGAGGCGGGTATCTCTCCTGAGAGTTGGTTTACACTCAATGCTAGCAATTGCACCTTCTAAAGATTGCCCAGAGAAGATGGAATGGTTCCTAATAATTTGTTTTGGTCCAGGGTCAAGGTAATTAAATTTGTATACTTCCCTAGAGATCCAAGAATAGTTCCATATATCTGATTACCACCCAGGTACAATCGAATGAGCTGGGTTGACAAATTTCCTATGGAATTGGGTAAAACACCTCCAAAATTGTTGCTGACTAGAGCTAAGCTTTCTAGTTTGTTGCAATTTTGCAAAGATGTTATGAAATTCAAGTCATCACTTGAATTGCTGCCAAGATTGTTTTCTTCCAAATTCAGAAGGTGCAAATCTTTTAGAGTTCCAAGACTTGGAACTTGGTCAACACAAGAGTTAGAAGTAATATCAAAAGCTCGAAGAGAAGATGCATTTGTGATGGAACTTGGTATGGGACCTGAGATTTGATTCGAACCTATGATAAAAAAATTTTAGATTTGGGAGGGTGGAGAACATGTTTTCTGGAAGTCGGGTCATATTCAACTGGTTTTCTGCTAATGATATGACAATGAGAGATGACATGTTGAAGAGTGAGCGGGAAGAGCACCAAAAAATGATTTGAGACTGCTGACAAAATTTTCAAGTTCTTCAAATCAGCTCTCTCTTCAGGGATACTTCCTTCCAAGTGACTATAAGCTATGTCAAGATTTGGCAAATAAGATAGATTCCACATAGAAGCTGGGAGTTTTCCAGTTAAATTGTTGTTATGAATGGCAAACCTTTCAAGCTGTTGACAGCCAATCTGGGATGGTATCTTACCTGTAAGACCATTCATTGACAAATTCAAGCACCTCAGTTCAGTGCAACTCATCAAGTTCCAGGGAATCTCTCCTTTTAATCTGTTGTTCCCAAGAGAGAGTTCTTTCAACCTGAACAAACGTCCCAACTCTGGTGGGATTTTACCATAGAAACTATTGTCTGTGAGGGAGAGATTTCTCAAGAAGGACAGATTGCCAATGTGGGGTGATATGGTCCCACCCAGATGATAACCCCTCAGATTCAACTCTATCACTCCCTTATGCTTGTGGCCGCAAGTGATTCCAGTCCAACTGTAGAAGTGGTTTGAACCATTCCAAGAGCTCAAGATCTCATTAGGATAATCAGTTATTGAGTCTTTAAACTTGAGCAATGCCAAATAATCTGTCTCGTTTGATGTAGCTCTGATATGTTGGAAGCAAAACAAATTTATGTAGAAGACGGTAAAGATTGATGCATGGAGGTGTTTTGATTGAAATGGGATAAACGAAACAGGATCAAAAGCCATGTGGCCTGGTGGTGTTCAAGAACTGTAGGTTTTTAAGTGTAAACGCTTTACTACGTCCTGCTCATGTACATCTCACCTTATATATTTATATTTAGGTGACTTAAATTCGACTTGAACACTTGGTATTTTATTTGTCTTTATTGAAATTACTTTTCAAAGCGGTATCTAAAAGATCTAATAAAAAAAAACTACGATTTTGACTATTGAAATTAGGCGATCTGTGTGAGATGTGCACATGGTATGTATATTATAAGATGTGCTCCTGCATCCGGAATTTAAAAATATGAAGCAAGTGGGAAGAAATAAACATGCTAGTGTTTACTCGTAGAATTCGTGTGTGTGTCTGTAACTTTTTCCTTGAAATTTTGACTTTGACTCTCTCTGTATATATATACTACTTTCGATTCTTGATATAAGAGTTAATTGACTAATTTATATATATTAAGAAAATTAGTTAAGTTAATTATTTGTAATAAATAGGTGTTGTTTTTTCTAAAATACTCTCGCTAATCAAGTGTATTAGCTAGAACTACCGTTTGATAAAATATTTAAGATGTGCAATTATTATAAGGGCTACCTTGAGAAAAATGGATAAATATAAGAGATACAGTAGATTAAAGTCTGATATTTAGGATCAAGCTAGCTCTTATATTAAGGACCAGAGGTAGTATAAATTAGTTCCGGTCTTTAATATAAGAACTAGTTAGAGATTTAATTTAATTCTAAATACAAGACTCTAATATACTTTATCTCCAATATTTGTCTATTTTGTCCTCAAATAATCCGTATGATGATTGCATGTATTAATGAGTTATTATCAAGGGATAATTTAAATGCACATGATCAATAAAAGTATTTTATAAAAGACAACATCTATTTATTACAAATAACTAACTAAATTATTTTCTTTAATATTTACAAATTAATTATCTATCTATTATATTAAGTACAGGACGTAGTGTACATATATATATATATGTTGGTGATGTGACAGTATATAACTTTATCTATTGGGGAGATCACGATTGTATCGACGTTTATGAATGCACCTAAATAAATTTTTGAAAAAGCGTGATCGTTGTGTTTTGAAATGATTTAGATTAATTACCATTTACTTTTTTTTTCAAGTGACACAGGCTGACATAATCTTGTTTGATGTATTTCTGATGTGAAAGCAAAGCAAATTTATGTAGAAGATCATTATGATTGATGTTTTAAGCCAAGGATTTTTTTTTTTTGGGTCAATAAGCTAATGATGTTTCTCCGCAATAAGACTTTCTCTTTTGCCTGATTTAAATCATAATTAATTTTCAATGATATGTACGTTCAAAGAAGTTAACAAATGTGAAGCCTGATGTGCCCATCAAGTTTAAGTAACTTGGATACCAAGATCCTTCAAAAGACAAAAATTTGAGTGTAGAGAATTTTAATTTTAAGCTTCGATATGACTTGTTATATTGCTCACGGCTTTGATCGTATGACCCTTTACTTTATTTATTTATTTTTTTAAAGCTTGAGAGTATTTGAGTTATAAAATGTTCTTTAAACAAGGAAAAATATGAGAGAAAGTATGTATTTAGTACATGTATATGTATTTGCAGCTAAAGATTAGTTGTCTCAATGACAATGCTACCCCTTACGTTTGGATGAGGTTTTTGCTTTGAATTTAACGTTAACATGTTTAGATACCGACGTATCTTTAAATTGTATTTCATAAAAAAATGTGAATGCCTTTACATATATAGTACCATAACTGTGTGATATATATATATATATATATATATATATTTTGGAATCCTTTGTTTTTCTTCTGGGCCGCGTATATCAGAGTATGGCCATATATCCTCACATTTTTTCCACATCATCCAAGGGGAACAAAGAATTGAGTACGCTCACACAAAGAATTGGCAGCAATTTTTTCCCCATAAGTTTAAGAGGAAATTTGACTCTGATATCACTTGCTAGGAATAAGGAGTGAAACCACAAAAATGAGTGAGCAATAGAGATTGTTATACACACACACACAATATTATTAAGTCCAATTCGATGTAAAACTTTTCATATTGAAAGGCATCTTAAACAATAACGTATGTCATGACGCATATATCGTTGATTAGAAACATAAACAATAAGGATTGGGATAAGGACATCCTAATTAATTAAGTGCTCAAACTCAGCAGTATGTGTTTCGTTTAGACCAAAAAGCCATTATTGTCTTTCAAGAAAGCCAAATAATTGACTTAGGATTTGGTAATGCCCACGGCTGCACACATACAGCTCATCTTATTCCAAGTTGTTCAACTCTAAGTGTGAACAGTGCAAATCATTGAAGTTGATAATTAGCATAATTTAATAAAAAAAAATATGGCCTGATTTAAATTAGAGATTTGGACAAATCCCGTGAATTGCGCATATTATGTTGCCAATTAGCATAATTTAATAAGGTTCTGATTCTTATGCTGTTTATTACTCCTCCGGTCCTTATTATAAGACCCATTTTAACTTTTTATTTGGTCCTAATTATAAGACCCAATCCATTTTGTCTGTTATATTTATGCATTTTTTTTTTCAAGATAATCCTTCTAATAATGATAGTTTTAGCCAATATACTTAATTAGTAAGGATACTTTAGGAATGACAACACTTATTTATTATAAATAACCAGCTTAACTTACTTCCTTAATCTCCTCAAATAAATCAATTGGGTCTTATAATTAGGACCGGAGGAGTATCTTCTTTTTAGAAGGGAATATATATTTTGATGTTGATTGTATATACTTTAATTGAATTCAAAGCTACATGCACACAATTTATTTATTTGTTTTGATAAATACACGCAATTTATTTAAGCACCATGGAGTAAAAATTTATTCATTATTTTGTTGGGTAAATGTGCATTCACCACTTTGATTCAAAAAAAAAAAAATATTTATTTAAAAGTATCAAGGCAAATATTCTAAAAAAGTTGGTATAAAAAATATGAGATGGAGTAAATTGGTTTATTATTTCCTTAGCGCCAATATATAATTTAATTAAATAAAGAAGTTATGAGAAAAATTACGTCTATGTTGCGTACAAAAATACTAAAAAAATGGCTAAATCTAATTCCATTGCGATGGCTCAAAGTAACAGACAGAAGTAGAACAGAGAAGTGTGAAAAACAGAGGCTGATACTAGAGTGTTGAGTACTACTCTAACACTATGTTTGGTAGAAGAGAAGGAGAGGAAAAGAAGAAAATTTTTAGTAAGTTTGATTTAGAAAATTAGAGAACTGAGGTTGTGAAATTTAATAAAGAAAAAATATAAAATAAAAGAGTAAGAAAAATTAATTAAAAACTTTTGATCTCACATCTTTAATTTTCTAAACTGAACTCGTTAAATTTTCTTCCTCTCTATTTCTTTTCGTACCAAACAAATTAGATTAGAGTTTAATTTTATTGACGACATAACATCCCAAAGCCCAAATCTAATCTTCAAAATCCTAAACTATCCTATTCAAATTGCCCCTCCCACAGATACTTGTGAAACAGTATTAGTTTTCCCCGCCTCAAGTTTGAAACACCCTGTTTTGGTAAAGCATGGAACAAAACAGGGGGGGGCCCAAAAACAGAGTGGGACCAGAGAGACCCACCCTTGTCTATATTTATTTCATATTCAAATTCTTGCTTGCTTAAAGTTTAAACTTTTTCTCCCAATTTGATTTTCTAAGGAATACAGGACTTTGATCACACTTTCTTTAATCAATTAAATCATATATACATACAGTTCCTGTATATCTTTCTCCGAAATTAAAAAAAAAAAAAACAGGTTAAATTTTTCTATTGTTGTACCTGAAGTTGTATTTGCATATTTCTTTTCATTTCCCTGATCAATTAAACTACGTAATCTTTTTCTTCTCCATGTTTTCTTTTAAATACCAAGTTAGGCGTATCTGTACCCATGGGAAAATATTACAATCTGTTTGTTTTTCTAATACAAATTGCAATTTGTTGAGTACCGCGTACGGCCTCAAGAAAAACATTTATAAGATTAAAATTCACAGCAATTTAGATACTGAAGGAGTAGCTGATTCACATACCAAAGTACAATTTATTCCAGCCTATTGATTGACTTTTCTTTGTTCACAAAAGAAGAGTCCTAGAGAAGATCTGACATTGAAATACAATTCATGAGAATTAAGGAATTTTATCAGGGTTTATAATAATAGCATATCTAAATTGCCATTATTTCCAGCTCATTCTTTGTTGTCTTCAAGTCTGACGACTTGTTTGGCCACGACCCAAAACATTTTTAATTTGATTTAGCTCCCTTAGTACACCCATCATGTTCATCCTTTCTTTTGGAGATTCTACTGAACAAGCAAGTCCAATTTCAAATAGTGAAATTAGAGTCTTCTCATAGTTGGGATGCATACGAGTCACCTCCATCCTGATTTCTCCTCTAGTTGCTATTGTATTCTGCCGTACTTGCTGGGGTACAAGAGCTGTGTCCACAATCTCCAAAAGATTGTTTGGACATGCAGCTTTGACGTAGCTATTAAGATTCTAGCTGCCTTCAAACATCTGATCTGTTGGTCTTTTAAGGGTTAATATTTCCAAAATCAGGATGCCAAAAGAATATACATCACCTTGAGTGGATACCTCATAACTCATTCCATATTCTGAAATACATTAGATATTGATGAATGTTTCAAAAATCGTTGTCTTGAAACTAACAAAATAAAAAAAAGAAAAATATTTCATAAAAGAAATGGAATTCATAATGCTTTGAGCCAAAATAATAAGAAGTTACCTGGAGGAGCATAGCCAATCGTTTCTTTCACTCCAGACGTGCTTGTTCGCTTTTGAGAACTGCCACTAAGGGTGGCAAGTAGTCTTGCTAACCCAAAATCACTCACATGAGCCACCATATTATCATCAAGAAGGACATTGTTGGGCTTTAAGTCACAATGGACTACCGGTTTCTCATTTTCATAATGAAGATAATGCAGTGCAGAGGCAACATCATATACAACCTTAAATCTCTGACAAATATCCAATGCTGACCGATATGCACTTTCTTGATTAGGATGCAGCCATCTTTCAAGGCTTCCGTTTGACATATACTCAAACACCAATGCCTTAAATTCTTGTCCCTTGTAATCAATGCTAGAGCAACATGTCAAAATTTTTACCAAATTTCGATGTCTTATGTTTTTCAGTGCATTACATTCTGAAATGAAACTCTTTTAAGCCCCCTTCTTTTGAAGGTTCATTACCTTTAATGCAACAATTTTATCTTCTGATTCTAGCCTTCCTTTATATACTGAGCCGGAACTCCTAGATCCAATGAAGTTGGTGGTAGAGAAACCTTCAGTTGCAGTGTGTAGATTCTGATATGACACCTTGGGAAATTGTTCAATTACAAGTGAACCTGGAGATGATTTCCTGTTTCTTTCAAGCCTCCAATAGAAAGCAAATAAAAATATCAGTAAAAGAGAAAACGCCACAGAAATCACAATAACCATAAGCTTCAAATTGTGTTTTCTTTGCGTATCAACTTTCTTGGGGCATGGTGGTAAGTGCAGCTTAGAAATACCCCCACAAAGATTGATATTCCCAATAATTGATATTGCATTTGCATTGCTGAAAACCCCTTCTGTTGGCATCTCACCATGAAACATATTGAAAGAGACATTTAAGTATTGAAGAAAAGAAATGTTCTGTAGCCCGACTAGTATTGATCCAGATAGGTTGTTTTGAGATATATCCAAATGTGTAAGACCTTTCATCAAAGCTAGTGAAGGAGGCATGGGCCCATTGAAGGAATTCTTTTGTAAGTTAAGGTATTCCATGCCCGTGCACTCGCGTATGGTAGAAGGAATCTCTCTTGAGAGATTATTTTCAGAGACATCCAAAGCCCCAAGGTTTTTAAGCTTTCCCACCTCCATAGGCAAAGATCCATTCAATGAGTTATGAGATAAGTTTAAGAAAATGGACAAGGAGGAAAGAGCAAAAATCTGCACGGGTATAGCTCCACTGAAATTGTTTTTTGAAAGGTCTAAAATTATCAAACTTTTCAAGTTTCCAATTGTGGTAGGAATTTTTCCTTCAAGCTTGTTCTCAAAAACTGTTAGTTCAATCACTTTACTAAGGTTTCCTAAGAAAGCCGACATCTTTCTCGAAAGTTGGTTGTCCTCTAGAAGTAATCTTCTCATCTCATGTAGATACCCAAAAGTAGTTGGAATGGTACCTGAGAATTTATTGTCTTCGAGACCCAAGCAAGTTAAACTTGTGTGCTTTTCTAAAGTATCAGGAATAGTACCATATATTTGATTACTGCCCAGGTACAGTAGAGTGAGTTGGGCAGACAAATTTCCTATGGAATTGGGTAACATGCCTCCAAATTTGTTGGAAGTCAAACTTAATGTTTCAAGTTTGCTACAATTTGTCAAGGATGTCATGAAATCGAGGTCACTATTTGAGGTGCTCCCAATATTGTTAAATTCTAAATTTAGATTTTGTAGATGTTTCAGCCCTCCCAAATTGGGAACTTCACCAAGAAAATGGTTTGAAGGAATATTAAAAACTTTGAGGGAAGATGCATTTGTGATGGAAGTTGGTATTGGACCAGAAATTTGATTCAAACCTAATGCAAAATATTGTAGATTTGGGAGAGTGGAGAACATGTTATCCGGAAGCCGAGTCATGGTCAACTGGTTTTTTCCTACTGATATCATAGTGAGAAAAGAGAGATTCTAAAGTGAAGAGGGAAGAGCACCTGACAAACTATTCTCCGGTGCTGCAAAAAATGTCAAGTTCTTCAAGTGGCCTATCTCTTCCGGTATGCTTCCCTGAAAGTTATTTTGGCCTAGTCCAAGACGGGTGAGGGAAGTAAGATTCCATATAGATAATGGGATTTCTCCAGTTAAATTGTTGAAAGAAAGCTGCAACCTTTCAAGCTTCTGAAACTCCCCCAGCTGATATGGTATTTTTCCACTAAGGCTATTCCCTGGAAAATGCAAGACCCGCAACTCAGTGCAACTCGTCAAGTTCAATGGAATTTCTCCTATCAATGAGTTGTTTGAGAGCAAGAGTGTGTTTAGCCTGAACAAACGTCCCAACTATGGTGGGATTTCTCCATGGAAACTGTTGTCTATGAGGGAGAGCCTTCTCAAGAAAGAGAGATTCCCAACATGAGGCGATATGACCCCACCGAGATGATAGCCTCCTAGATTCAACTCGGTGACTCGCTCATGATGCTTGTGGCCACAAGTGATCCCAGTCCAGCTGCAAAAGTGGCTCGAACTATTCCAAGAGCTCAAGATTTGTTTAGGATCATCTGTTATTGATTCTTTAAACTTGAGCAATACCAGATAATCTGTCTCGTTTGATGCAGCTCTGACGACACACTAATAGAGGCAAACCAAGTTTGTGCAGAAGATCATAAGGATTAATGCTTGAAAATAGTATTTTGAAAGAAATGGAAATGAAACGGAGGCAAAAGCCATATGGTTATGCTGAAAAATAGCTTGAATATTGTTTTGTGGATTCATATATTGAAATGGTGGTGCTTTAATATATAGGAGCTTTAGTTACGTTTGTTCTTAATTAGCCCAAGTTTTCCCATTTTGAGTTTGACTTCATTTGTTGATTTACGTAAAAGTAGTACGCATGCAGACCAAGAAATTCTTGCACAGTGATGTATGCTATATGTGTGCCTGGATCCTTCTCAAGGCATATATATGAAGTAAACAATAAAAATCAAAGGTCAGGTGGGAGCCGTATATAACGTATGGGATAAGTTCATTTTATGTAACTTAAGTTTAAAGAATAATTAAAAAAAAATATTTTTTTTAAAACATTGTTTGACTTTAATAAATAGTCGACTTATCTTCAAATATAGTACTCTTGAAATTTTACAAATTTTCCAATTATAATTATAAATATTACTAAACTATGTACTCATAATGTTTTTTCCAACTATATATAGCCTTGACACGCAAAAACAAGTCATGCTACATCTTAATTAAATTTTCAACATCAAACAACTATTCTATTGTCATGTCAAAATGCAGTATTTTTGCTCCTACGCACTCTACCAATCTATAATGTCCAGGAAAAAACACACACACACACACGCACACAATTATCATATGATGTCCAGAACATATATGTGTGGGCGTGATCCTAATTAATAATTCCCGGTACATAAACCCAGTTTTGGAGAAAAATATACATTTGAGATGGGGCATATATAGAAATATGATTGAGTTTTCCAACCCTATTGAAGTTGACATGTAAAGATTTTTCAAACGTGTTAGAAACTCCATCCAAACTAATTTGAGTTCACCGACTCAAACAAAGTTTGATACACTAATAGAAATTATAGTCAGTCTGATACGTTATGCAACAAGTTCATGAATTCCAACTTTCAGCAACTTGCCTTGCGTTTTCTTTGATTTAATGGAACAACTTTGACTATTGCAATTTAATCTCTCTCTCTCTCTCTCTCTCTCTCACGCACAGTCCCTCTGTGTTCATATATATAAAAGTCAACCATTTCACACTTATTAGAAAAGTAAATTAATGCATCTTATATTACTTTTTCTTGCTAAAATGCCCCGGACCTTATTGTTTGATTTTTGTCTTGCATTCATAAATGAGGGCAAATTAGGAAATATGTGTTTGAACATGTATGCTTATAAAAGAGGACCCAAAAAGTGCAGTTGCCTTTTGCTCATGCATGGAAACGGAAGAATTATATTCTTGAGACTTTTTTTTTGATTTTGAGTCCCCGTCCAAGACGTTCAATTTCCACCTTGACCAGAGATTCTAGATTGATATGGGGAAATAGGTAGACTCCTCTTTTTTTGATAACAAAAAACTATAAGTGAGTTGAGTCTCAAAGATTTATCAGGGTCAAGACATATTTCTAGTCCCAAATAAGCTTTACATAGATACTTATAGATCGTCTACCAATAAGGTCTTTACATCAAGAGTGGGATTTGAGCATACGACTTTGTAGTTACAAGCTGATTCCTTATTAATTGAACTAACTCTTGTTAGTATTAGTAGAGTCCTCTGCACTCAGCACACACATATTATACGAAAATACTGGATGATAGAAAATGTAGGAATGCACATGGGTAACATTTTTAAACTGCATGAGATTAAGGAAAATGAGACTGTAAAAAGTGTGTAAGCATATATGCCTGTGTTGTAAAACGTATCATAAGCTTAATGATATGCTTTGGTCTTTCAGAATAGAAAATACGCAGCATTATTATCGTATAGAAATCATAGTGAAAATTCAAAACCTCAAGAATTGATACTAATTCTTCAGGCAAAATTGCATTTTCACTTTCTTCACTTTACACAAGGTTAAATAGTGGTTTAATTTTATATAAAAGACAACTCATAATAAAAAAAAAATGATCTCATATATACAATGAGTAAGATTTAGAACATCTATTAATTAATTAATATGAAAATTGAATATTTACATCTTTATACATAGATTTATTTTGTATTATCTCACTTGCATGTAATATTAATTGAAATTATCTTAAATATGTAAAGCATAATTTTTTTAATTTTATATCTTATATATACGTGGTTTAACTTAATTTTCACCTCTTTTTCATTTTAAAAACATTATGTAGTTATATTATATACTTGTCCACAATCCATTATCTACTATGTTATGCCCTGTTTGGTTTAGAAGCTGGCTCCGTTCCTGCTGGGGTACTCTCCAATCTTGTTCAGAAGTATGTTACTTTAGAAACTCATTGTCTTGAAACTAACAAAATAAAAAGACTAATATTTCACAAAAGAAATGAAATTTAAAAGAGCAGCTTGAAGCCATAATAATAATAAATTAAATTGTACTTAGAGGAGTACAATCGTCACTTCTATTCTAAATGTGCTTGTTGGTTCTTGAGAACTGCCATTAACAGTGGCTAGTAGTCTTATTGCTAACTTCAAATCACTCACCCAATCTATCATATCATCATCAAGGACATTGCTGCGCTTTAAGTCACAACGAATAACCTATTAAATACCAATGCCTTAAATTTTGCAGGAGAAATGAAGATACGAAGAGTGTAAATGTTTTACAAATTTATTGGAATCGTTCAATAATTAACCTAAATATTGAGGAGCTTTATTTTATGGCAAACTGAAAGAAAATGGTGTGAATTGTGCTTTTGATCCTAAAACTCTTGTTTGGTCTTCCACTTCTGCCTCTAACAATTGATCTGAGCATCCCAAATTTCTTTCCTTTGATTATTCTTAAACTGATGAATAGTCAAAAGAATTGACGTGTAACCCTAAAATCATCATCACAAACAAACGCACAGCGAAAACAAAGTTGACAACGGAAATGTGAAAAGGAAGAAAATGGAATGATATAGTTAGGCACTCTTCTAGTCTTTAATATAGGACCTATTTAGAAGGTTGGTCTTAGTCTTCAATATAGGACATATTTTTCATATTTATCAATTTTTTAAAATTATCTCTATTATGCTTTTTAAAAAATAATTACAGTAATAATAATCTAATAATACACCTATATATTTTATAAAGTGAGTAATACTCCCTACTGATTAATTCCACACATACATCAATTTCACTGTTTAATATTTTTAGTAAAATAATTTAAAAAATTTTTAAAAAATATTTTCATGCAAATATCCATTCAAAGTGATTGGATTTTTATTTTAACCTCAAAGAACAGCTTAATAAAATATTAATCTTATTGTCTATGTCTTTCGTGGTTAGAAAAATAACCTTCTACTCATATTTTACCCAATCAAATAGTCACTTTCTTAAAAAAAAAATTCATCTCTGAGAGAAAAAAAAACAAAACAAAAAAAAATCTCACGATGGCCCAAAAAAATCATTTTGAATCCATAAAAAAATTTATTTTTTGAAAAAAAAAATTATAAACTAGCATAACAACATATAAAAGATAATTACGTAGGCTTTGTGAATTTGTAAATCCCGAAAGAAAAGATAACTATAAGATGGTGGATTTCATTTGATCAAAGCTATAACAGTGTTCCTATGCATATGAAGCTTATTGTTTTTTAAGCGACGCCAGACGGTGTGTGAGCCAGGAAAGACTGGAACTAGTGTTGACGCGGGAAGCGAGTTAACTAGAGCCTTTTTTTTTTTTTTGGGGGGGGGTGAAATGTCAGGTTTTTAAAACAGTTATAACTGAGGGTATTTTGGAAAAAAAAAACTATATTTATTACTATCATCATCATCATCTAACTTAACTAACTTTCTTAATCTAATTAAAATGATTAAATAGGTTTTATATTAAGAACCGGAGAAATATGTTGCACAAAGCAATACAGTGGATACAATAGGTTAGGTGAATGACCCTTAGAGTTAAACAAAAAATTAAGGATTAATTAATCCGCAAGTCTTTATAGTTTCAACGAATTTTGAATCAGGTCCCTATAGTTTTTTTCTTTTTATCAGGTCCTTATACTTTTACCTTTTTTTAATTAGGTCTTTGTATTTATTTTTCTTTTAATTAAGTCCTTATAATTTTACTAAATTTTTAATCAGGTCCATGTAGTTTTAATTTTTATTTATTAATCAAATATAAGCTTAATTAAATAGATTAATACTGAAATATAACATATTAATAATTAAATTAAATTAATAATTATGTAATAAAAAAGTAATAGAATTAATTAATTCAGGAAAATTTTTTAGAACAATTAATTTTTTTGCTGAAAAAATTAAAATCATTATAATAATTCAATATCTTTAGAATATTATTGTTTATAAACTAATATTAAATAATATACACTATTTTATGTTTATATAATAGTACTATTAGAATTTATAAAATAAAGAATAAAAAATTCAGGGACTTAATTAAAAATAAGGTGAACTTATAAGGACTTGATAAAAAGAAAAATAAATACAAGGACCTAATTAAAAATAGGTGAAAGTATAAGGACCTGATAAAAAGAAAAAAAAACTATAAGGACCTGATTCAAAATTAGTTGAAACTATAAGGAGCTGTGAATTAATTATCCCAAAAATTAATGTAGTTTTGGTCCAAAATTTTAAAATGTCATTTAAGTATTAATTGGCATAATAGTATTAACAGTAATAATGACTTAAGACTCAACTTTATCTTTTGCATATTTAAGATTAAAAAGCAAGGACTTGAACCATAATATGAGAAGTATGAAAAACTTCAATCAAAAAAAAAAAAAAAGAAGTATGAAAAACTGAGGCTAAAGCAGTGTATAGTGTTGGTCATAGTAATATTCATAATCCACGAAAAACATGTATGGTTAAATGAACTGTATAATATGAATGAATGTAGCTTTACAGTGTATGAAAGATTAAATTTATTCAGATCTTAATGTGGCTGAAACATTTGAAATTGTCTATGGGTAATGCCTAATATTATATTTTCAAAAGTGCAAACTTGCTAGTACAACAAGAATTGCAAGCATGAATCATCAACTAATAGTTTAACCATTTCAAAGAGGTCATACATTCATTTGGAAATGTTGATAAATGGTCGTTCTTGTTCTGTTTTAAATACTTTGTACTGTGCCCAATAACATTTATTAGTATGTTAATGTCATCATTAACAAATTAGAGCAAATGCATTGTATGTGTGATTGAATAATGCTATATATACTAATTAAGTTCTTTTTTTTTAATCACCTCCTTATAGCACTAGACCCAATTTTCTTTAGCTAACTAAGCTTTTTAATGGAAGCAATGAATATTTTTAGGGGTTTTGGCAACAAAATCTTCCTATATGCAAGTTGATGGCTTCTTAAGAAAGGCCAAGTCACCGCCAACAAAATGTTAAATAAATTTTGTTTGTTAAGTATTTGTAATAGTAAGCCAAAAATAGTTTTATCTTACGTCAGGGAACCTTTTTTTCTATAGAGTATTATGGGAAGTATGTATGCTAGTTATTTTATCAATGTAAAATTGTACGTATTGTGATTGGTAATTAGGAAGATTGATAAAAATAAAACATAAAAATTATAAAACAAGTTTGCGTTTTATTACTCTTATTTTGGAGATTTGAAAAGAGATAAGAAAAAAATCGTCCTATCTTATTTTTACTACACCTCTTATACTTGTTTCACTCCTCCTATCTCTTTCTCTCTAAGTTCCTCATAAATTACTACAAGCTGCGTTGTGCACCCCAAGAGGCATGAGAGACATTACATAATTTCATTTCCTGATATTTTTATTCCGCTAGGCTCAATCCATTAACGATATGATGATATATATTAATATCACAAAGTACATACAGACATAGCTATAAAATTAACTAGGTTAGATTGGTTGTTTCGTTTTTATATACTGCCACAATGTATTATTATGTGTTTTTAAACCATGTGAAAAAATTATTGAAGATTCAAATATACATATATAATATAAAAGCATTTTTTGGGGAACCAAAAATTTAGGTGAATTGAGTCCGGAGGCTCATTAGGGCCAGGGCATGTCTTGAGGCTTAAAGAGCACTTATAAATTATCTATCAACAAGGTCCTCACATTGGCAACGAGATTCAAACTGAAGATTTTGTGGTTTATGAGTCGACTATTTACCAACTAGACCATCTCTTGTCGGTGTAAAAAACATTTTTAATAACAATAATAAATAATTATAGCTGAAATATTTATATTGTCAAAAAAATTTATTAGAAAATCCTTACAAAAAAAAAACTATATTAGAAGACATATTTTTACACAGAAAACTTAAGAAACAAATTTGTTTGGCCATGTACTTTTATTTTTTGTATTTTTAAAGTATGTGAAAAAATTATTTTTTTAAAAAATTAATTTTTTGCATGCATTTATAATGTAAAAATATTTTGAATAATAATAAATAAATAGATATGGCAGAAATATTTGTATTGGCAAACAAAACTTTCGAAAATATTTTTTTTACATAAAAAACTTAAGAAACAAATTTGATTGGCCAAAAAATTTTGTGGGACAACTTGGCTTCCAGAAGGAAGCGAACCTGCTTGACTTATCTAGGCAAGAAGATCCATTTCCGGTAAAAAAAAAAAAAAAAAGGCAAGAAGATCCATTGCTTTTAGAATAGGATAACATGAAATTACACATTGAATGTGTTAGCTATTATTGACATATCATTCTTATTGAGCACCGTACAAAGTATTTGAAATATGGGAAAGAAATATGATTCTAAAAGGAAGTGAACCTTCTTAGCTTCTTTAGGCATAGAAGATCCATTGCTTTTATAAAAATCTTGGGATAACATGAAATCAAACATTAAATGCATTAGCTATTATCATTATCGTTGATGATATTCACTGAATCATTCTTATTATAAGAACCATACAAAGTATTTGAAATATGGGAAAGAAATATCGGAAATTGCAAAGGGATCCAACTATAAATAAGACATGCCAGTCACTCAACCATAGACAAGTCATTACCAAGATCACTCTTCTCTTCTGCCTCAGTTACTTTGAAAAAATAAAGAAATGGTGAACATGAGCTTGAGCATCCCAATAATCGATATGCAAAAGTTTCCAAATGAAGAAGAGTACAAGAAGCTAAGAGAGGCATGTGATGAATGGGGATGTTTTAGAGTGATGAACCATAGCTTACCAAAGAACTTAATGGAGGAGATGAAGAAGGTGGCAACATATTTGCATGATCGTCCAAGAGAGATCAAGAAACGCAACGCCGATGTTGCTAAGGGAAGTGGCTACACGTATCTTCCTATAAATCCACTCTATGAAAATATGGGTTTTCATGACTTTGGATCCTCTCTTGACATCGATTCTTTCTGCTTTCAATTGGAAGCCTCCCCTCATGACAAGTAAGTAAACAAATAATTATTACTTCACGTAAAATGAAATATAATTGTTGACTAAGTCATGTAATGCATCCAGGGAAATAATAAAGGCATATGGGGAAGCAATTCAAGAACTAGCAGTAGATATAGCTAGAAAGATAAAGGAGTGTGTTGTGGGATTATCAGAAGTCGTGGATTTTCAAGACTGGCGATGCAATTTTAAGATGAACAAATATAGCTTCACTCTTGAGACTATAGGGCTCTCAGGAGTACATGAGCATACTGATCCAGGGTTTCTCACAGTTGTTCAGGATGATGACCTAATTGATGGCCTCGAAGTCTTGCACTTGCCTTCTGGCTCTTTTGTTCCAGTCCCTCCATTATCCGGAACCTTTGTTGTTAATCTTGGAGATGTTGCTCATGTAAATCTATCTCTCTTCATTTATCACTTTTCTCTTTATCTTAATGGCTTTCTCTTTTCTCTCTTTATGTATGGCACTTCATATTTGTAAATATTCGATCGTTTAGATTCTAAGTTTTTTATCATCATGCTTCTCTTTACTTACAAAGGGTAAAGGTAAGATCGAAAACCCGTGACATTTTCCACCAATAAGAATGGATTACATCCGACTAGACTAGAAAGCCGATTGATCTTATTGATTTGACATGCTTCACTATGTAGTAGATTTGATTGGAAAATTATTGTTATTATTTTTGAAATGAATGTTGTAGGTGTGGAGCAATGGAAGGTTTCCAAATGTGCATCATCGTGTGCTATGCAAGGAAGGAAGGACAAGAATTTCAGTAGTGGCAAGTCTGCAAGCACCACGGCATAGGGATGTTGAAGTTGCAAAAGAGTTTGTGGACACTGACCATCCGCCTCTCTTTATGCCTTTCAATTTCGAACGTTACATTGAGTCTCGTTGGTCCAAAAATATGAGAGTTGGTGAAGCACTTGACTTATTGCGTGTTGATCATCCTTCAAATACTGTTTCAGCATGATGTGCTTTAGGTGAGATATTGAGTTACATTGGAGAGAGATAAATAAATACTATCTCCTGAGCCTATTCATTAGAAATAAGTTGTAGTTAAATTTTAACTATGGCTAGTTTTTGGTAGATAGGCCTGGAGGCACTAATAAGCTTCGTGATATAAGTTCCTTCGTAGTGTTTTCAGAGTGTTGCGTGAAGTACTTTATGATGAACTCAGAGAAAGGGATATAGCCAGGAGTGAAGATGGCCCCTTTTATTAGACTTATGTGCTAAATAGGATAAGGCCAGCTTCTTTCTTCTTATCTCTTTTCATATTTAAAAAATAAGAGTTCAATTATATGTAATAATCTTGCTTTGCAATTATTATATGTTTTATTTTTATCCATGTTCTTACGAGCCACAGTCGATACTGTTTTTCACCTAAAGACCCACAATTTCTAGGAAATAAATAGACTTCCGGCTATAATATCCATAATCTATGAAAAGCGTGTGTATATGGTTCAATGAAGTACAATATATAAGTAAAGATGGCTCTACAATGCATGAAAAATTAAATCAATTCAGATTTTGATAGTAAAGAAACTTTATCACTGATTTAGAGAAAGATGATGAGTGATCTCGGAATGACATACTGTTTAAATTTTAAATTATTTGGAGATCACACGTCTTGAAATAATAAATTATTATTATTTTTTTCTAATTTTAAGATGTGTGGATTGACAATGTTTAAGATAACTCATATGAGAACAAAATAATATACTTGCGACCAAAAAAAAAAAGAACAAAATAATATACCAATCCTCATGTGTTATGTTGATAAATATTCATCATTCTATCATTTACATGTTTTTTCAAACGAAATCCCTTATCTTCACTAAAAATTGTAAAAAGAGAAAGAAATATATATAAGGTCCGCCAAAAAGTTTTTGTAAGCCTAATTGTCCTCAGTAAAACAGGTTGTAATCGCTTCCGTTGTTATTTTGTTTTGCTTTGTCAGGATGATTTTGCTGTAAAATTTAATTTGAGACTAGTGCGTAGGAAATTCATAGTAATTAAGCCATTTTAGTGTCCTGAATATAGATTTACAGATTTTAGGGTTATTTTTATATTTTCGCAAAAAATTAAATCTATACCATCTAAATTCATTGAATGGTCATGATTGACTCACAATAAGTCATCAGAAAAATATAAAATCATCTTTCTTTCAAAAGGATTTTTATTCTCGTTTCTTTAGTAGATGCGTGTAGTACAGGTGAATGGCTTTTTTTTTTTTTATAAAAAAACAATAAATACATTTTTGACCGGAAAAAACAATACCTACGTTAAAGTATTGAACAAAAACATTGTAAACGAAAACATCAATATTTTGACATGAAAATAGATCTAGTTTTGACAATATGTGTGGTAAATATCATATTGAATTTTAAAAGAAACATTTAGAAGATGATAAGAAACTGTAAGAAAAAAATTGTATGTACCATGAGAGGTATAGAGAAGATATGATTATTAATATTATATGCACAAATGTATATATGTACGTACTGCTGATATGTGTTTAAAATGGGCCAACCCACGGGTTATGGGTTGGGCCGTGTCAGGTTCAGCTTGTGACGGGTTGGGTTGAAAAGGCTTGTTTGAAGGCGGCAGCTAACCCCTAACCTGCCAACACTTATTTATTTTTTGAAATATATTTTTACTTTTTAATATTTTTTCTTATATAATATTCAAAAATAATAATAAAATTTTTGTTTTTCTTTGAAATATTTGATTAAAAGCACCAAATAAATTATATAGGTTTTTTTTTAATTTTTAAGACAGGATATACTATATAATAATATAATTATAATAATTAAAAAATTTAAAAAAATACAAAAAAGTGAGTTAGCCCGCGGGTTGGCGGGCTAACCCATGGCAGGTTGCAGGCTTGACGGTGCGGGTTAAAAAGGCTCGTTTACTGACGGCTTAGTTTTTGACCAACCCTAATTAACTCGCTATTATTGGCAGGTTGGATTTGCGGGTTTAACCCAGCTCTATTTAAAATTATCCTTCTAACATAGCATATATGAAGGCATATATGGAAGCAATTTATGAATTTGCGTTAAACATAGCAGTAAAGTTAAATGAGTGTATTCTAGGCTTTCAGCCCTCAGACCAGACCATAGGGCACAAAGGTCTCAAAGAGCACACTGATCCAAGATTTATCATCGTTCTTTAGGATGATGAATGTATTGGTGGTTTTGGAGCTTTGAACCCTTTCTTTGGTTCTTATGTTTAGGTGGTCACTCTCTTATTTGGTACTACTTTTGTGCTATTTATAAGTTACTTCTAATATTTTTACACAGACTAAAAAAAACTTTAAATTTTATTAACCCTTATTTAAAATCTAATAATTTTTCAACTTTATCCCTATTTAATATAAATTATATCTTATATAAACAAAGTCAACATAATAATAAATGAGGGGTAACATTGTACATTTATATAAAAAATTTCTCTCAGTGCAATGTAAAAAGAACCATAAAAATGTCTTCTTTCTCTGTCTTATAAATAGAACCAGAGGAGTACTTTTGTTATTATAATTGGTGATGTTGCTCAAGTAAAACTATCAAATTAGTTTGTAATTATATATATGCTTCTCTATTATTGGGCATCTGTTGAAGTACTTTACGTTGAACACGGAAAAAGAGATAAATATGATAGTGCCCAATTCATATTTTTTAAATCTCTTTTTAAATTTTTACAATAAGAGTTTATTAATAACATGCAAACTTGTTTAAATATTTTTATGTTTTCATTTTTATAAGTTTTAATTGATAAAATTAGCACACTTCCCATAATATTCATAATCCATGAAAAACGTGTATGGTTAAATGAACTACATAATATCAGTGAAGGTAGCTTCACAATGTATGAAAGAGTAAATTTATTAAGAATTTGATGCTTAAAAAACCTTTGAAATACTCTATGACTAATATAGAGAAAGATGGGTAGTCTTCTGGGATACTCTATAACAATTATTTAGTGTGTTAATGTCATTAAGAAATTAGAGCAAATGCATTGTATGTGTGATTGGACAACGCAATACTAATTAAGCTTTTTAATAGAAGAAGCAATGAATCTCTCTGGAGTTTTTGCCAACAAAATCTTCCTCGATGCAACTTGATGGCTTCTTCGGAAATGTCAAGTTTTATGGCTAACAAAATGTTAATAAACAAAATTGCTTTTTTTTTTTTTTTCCGTCAGCAAACAACTTTGTTTGTTAAGTATATTTGTAACACTAAGCCAAAATAGTTTTATCATACATCAGTAAGCCATGTTTTTTATTTCATGGATTATTATGAGAGGTATATGCTACTTCTTTTATCATGTGTAAAATTGTACATCTTTTCATTGGTAATTAAGAGGATTGATAAAAGTAAAACATAAAAATTGTAAAACAAGTTTGCGTTTTATTGCTCTTATTTGAGAAATTTAAAAAGAGATCAGAAGAAAGAAATGACGAGTCCTATGTTATTTCTAATACACCAGGCACAGCTGTAAAATTAACTATGAATTCTTATAATCTTTGAATAATAATAATAAAATTGAAAAAGAAAAGTAGGTTCCACTAAGTGCGTTCTCACATTTATTTTAAATAATCTCTAAAACATCCTAAATTCAATTTTTTTATTTAGTACAATTTAACACACACGCATCCAATAGGAAACTCATCCAAGTGTGGTAAGCAGCGTTGCTGCCCAGACAACTAGCCATTGATCATAAATTCAATTTTTTTTTTAATTTGCATCCCAAGTTGCATCACACACACACACACACATATATATGTATATGTATATTGCTAAGCATAGATATCCTTTAATGGGAGGCAATCTTGTTCGAACACCGTCAAGTGCTTAATGTAGCTAACTCTTCCGGTGGGACAAGTGCTTAATGTAGCTAACTCTTCCGGTGGGAATTAAGTTACATCATATTTGAAAAATTTTAGATT
This sequence comes from Neltuma alba, assembly GCF_004799145.2. Lineage (NCBI taxonomy): Eukaryota > Viridiplantae > Streptophyta > Magnoliopsida > Fabales > Fabaceae > Neltuma > Neltuma alba. Next base: position 45,853 of record NW_021633925.1, read on the forward strand.
GTTTCGTTCAATTTACTTTTATATATTTTAGAGTATTTGAGAAAACTATTGAAGATTCAAATATGCATTTATAATATAAATTTTTTTCATAAAAAGCATAAAAAAATAATTATCGTAGAAATATTTATATTGAAAATAACTATTTGAAAACATATTTTTTTACATAAGAACTTAAGAAACAAATTTGGTTGGCCAAAAAAAATTGTTAAAATTTCGTTGGCACAATTTGCCTTCCATAAGGAAGACAACCTTCTTGACTTATCTAGGCAAGAAGATACACTGCTGCTTTTAGAACAGGATAATAACATGAAATTAAACATTAAATGTGTTAACTATTATCACTGTCAATAATGACATTAACACTGAATCGTTTTTACTGAGCACAATACAAACTATTTGAAATACGAGAAAGAAATATCATTCTTGGAGGAAGTGGACTTTCTTAGCTTCATTAGGCAAGAAAATCCATTGCTTTTAATCAAAACTTAGGATAACATGAAATCAAACATTAAATGCATTAGCTATTACCATTGTCGTTAACGATATTTACTGAATCACTCTTATTAAGCATGATACAGAGTATTTGAAATACAGAAAAGATATGATTAAAAAAACTGTAAAGAGATCTAACTTGACATAATAGATATGAAGAATTTAAGTTAAATTTTTTTTATTAATGATAATCACTGAATCATTCTAATTAAGTGCCATACAGAGTATTTGAAATACAGAAATTGTAAAGGGATTCAGCTATAAATAAGACATGCCAGTGACTTAACCATAAACAAGTCATTACCAAGATCACTCTTCTCTTCTCTCTCTGTTACTCTGAAAAGATAACGGTGAACATGAATTTGATGAGCATCCCAACAATCGAGATGCAAAAACTTCCTGATGAAGAAGAGTACAAGAAGATAAGAGAGGCACGTGAGAATTGGGATGTTTCAGAATGATGAACTATGGAGTACCAAAAAACTCAATAGAGTGGCAAAGTCTTTGCTAGATCTTCCAATAGAGATCAAGAAACGCAACGTTGATGTTACGAAGGGAAGTGGCTATACGGCACTTCCTCTGAATCCCATTTATGAAAATTCTCCTGACGTGGCATCCTCTTTTGCTCTCAATAACTTTTGCTCTCAGCTTGATATCTCCCCTCATGAGAGGTTGGTATATTAATCCTCACGTATTATGCTGATACATATTCATCCTCTCTTATTTTTACTAAAAATTTATAAAGGGAGAAAGCCATATGTGTGTGTAAAAGATCCATCGAAATATAAAATTCCAAAATGGTCCCTTGAAATGGCTAATTTGTATGAAATCGTTAGGGACTATTTTTACAAGTTGCACTATATGTGTGTGATATATGACATATTTGAATTTTCAGAGGAACATTGTGAAGAAGAAAAAAATTATAAAAAGAGAAGGAAAAATTGTGTATACTAGGGGAGTTATAGTGGAGATATGATTATTAATATCCCCCTGTTTATAGTGCTTTGTAATGTTCTTGATATCATTTCGGCTTATGATGAAAAAAGTGAAGATATGATTATTAATATTACACACAGGCGTGTGTGTACATATGTTTCAAATTATCCTTTTAACATTTTTCTCTGTAGAAGCTACTACCTCCTGTTTTTAATTTTTTTTAAAAAAACAACACTTATTTATTGCAAATAACTAACTTAACTAATTTTCTTAATATATTCAAATTAGTCAACTAGCTCTTATATTAAGCACTAGAGATAGTAACATGCAAACTTGCTTTTCAATTTTTATGTTTTGATTTTTATTGGGTTTTCTTACTACTCACAATCTATACTTTTTCTTTTTACAAACGACAATTTATACTGCCAAATAATTGATAAAATTAGCATACTTCCCCTCATATCTATATTGATAATCCATGGGAAACATGAATAGTTAAATCAACGGTATAATATCAATGAAAGCAGCTATAGTAAATAAATTGCATAATTGAAAAAAATGTTATTTAAAGGATCAAGTAATTTGAGAGGGAGTAAATCGATTTATTATTTTCTTACTGCTAATGTTTAATTTACTTAAATAAAAAATTAATGAGAAAACTACCTCCATGTTGTGTGCAAAAATGCTAAATAGAGGCTAAATCAACAGACAGAAAGCAGAACTGAGAAGTGTGGAAAACAGAGACTGATGATAGTGTATGGTTACTATTGAGGACTTCACATCCCAAAGCCCAAGCCACCCATCTTCAAAATCCTAAATTATCCTATTCAAATTGCACCTTTGTAAAAAACTTGTGAACTGCATAGAGTTGAGTTTTAATTTTTTTCCCCCCTTTAAGTTTAAAATACCCTGTTTTGGTCTCAATAGAGGGATGCCTGGAAACAGAGTGGGACCGGACAGACCGATCCACGTCTATATTTATGGCATATTCAAATTTTTGCTTTCCTTAATTTAACTTTTTGGTTTCCTTCCAATTTGATTTTCTAAGGAATACTAGACTTCGATAACACTTTTTGTAATCAATAAAATCATATATTTATCCCGCAAAATAAATAAATACATGATACAGAGTGACGGGTACATCAGAGTGGCTTTTTTAAAACATTTTTTTAAAAAGAATAGCAGCATCTGTGGTAGTTTTAGTCCTTGAAAGAAACCATGATTCTGAAAAAATTTCAGCAGAACTATATTTCTCCCACGAAAGACTTTGTCCACCTTATGATACTTGATCTCCCATGGAGTCTCTAATGATATTCCTTCCTATTAAGACTCTTTTTTTTAATATTAGAAGGATATGACATTTGTATTTTAACATACAATCGTTGATGAATGGTGTATCTTTCTCAGAAATTGAAGAAAACAAATCAAGCTTTTCTTTTGTTGTGCCTCAGGTTGTACTTGCATATTTTCTTTCAATTTTATTCAGAACTGTACTATCAATAATATCGGGTGTGTTTGGAATTGTATTTAGATGGAAAAAAGCCACGTTTGACTCTTAAAAAGTGCTTTTAGCTTGCTTTTGTCTTTTCATCATGTTTGGAACAGCTTAAAGAAATAAGAGCTTTTGCTCCAAATCGCACAAGAAGACAGAAGGTATTTTTTAATGCTTATGGCTTATGCTCATGACTCATGTAGTCTGATCATGTCTCCATAGGTGTGTAGGAAAACAAAAAGAGCATCACCCATTGCACTAGTTGACAGGTTTAATGCGGCAAAACCCCCAATTAGATTTTGTTATTATTTATAATTTATAGTTTATATTTTTTTTTGCCAACATATTATTTATAATTTATAATATTTAATTATGTATTTTTAATATTTATAATTTTTTCAATTATACATTTTTATTTACAAATTTTTTTATAAAATTTCCAATTTTTAAAAATATATTTCAGTCATTAAATTACACTTCTTCCTGTTAAAATAATTTAAATTCATCATATTATGTAAATTTATTTTTTATCATTTTTTATTATTTAATAAAAGTCATACCTATTTTGGTAATTTTACAAACTAAACTTATTTATACAATTATAATCCAAATAACTTTTTAACTTTTACAAACTAACTTTTATAAAATTCAATTCAAACATAAATTATATTATCTAATCTAACTTTTACCCAATCTAACTTTTTTTAAAAGTTAAATTGAAAATAAACTACTTTTTCTACCATTAATCCAAACAGAACCATCATTAATGGATTTGACCTTTGCTTATCAATATGTCTTTCTATTTCTCAGACCAGTTAAATTATGTAATTTTTTCGTTCTCTTTTTCTTTCTTTTGATGCCCACTTAAGGGTATTTGTACACATGGGCAAAAATTACAAATCTATGTGTTTTCTGATTACAAATTGCAATTTGTTAGTAATGCATGGAGGCTCAAGAAGGACAATTATAAGATTAGAATTCACATTATAGCAGCATGTAGCAATGTTGCTGATGGGAATGTGGATATTGAAGGAGTAGCTGATTCACCTACCAAAGTAACAATTTATTCTAGCACATATTCATTGACTTTCTTTGTTCTCAAAGTAAGAATCTTAGAGAAGATCTAGGATTGAAATATAATTCATGAAAAATAAGAAATTTTATTAAGGCAGAAATTTAAAATAATCACATATCTAAAGTGGCATTTCAAGCTCATTTTTTGATGTTGCTGTCAATTTTGACTTCTCCCCCGAAGACCAAGAGCATTTTTAATTTGATTTAGCTCCTTTAGCACGCCCATCATGTTCATCCCTTCTTTCAAAGATTGCACTGAACAAGCAAGTCCAATGTCAAACAGTGAAATTAGAGTCCTCTCATGGTTGGGATGCATGTGAGCCGGCTCTTTTGTCCTGATTTCTTCCGTGGCTATTGATGTTTTCTGTGGTATTTGGTGGGGTAGAACAGCTTTGTCCACAATCTCTAAAAGATTGTTTGGAAATACAGCTTTGACATAGCTGTGAAGATTGTGACCATCTTCAAATATTTGATCTGTCAGTATTTTTCTAGTTAACATTTCCAAAATAAGAATACCAAAAGAATACACATCACCTTCTTTTGACACCTCAGAACTTATTCCATACTCTGAAATAAGCATGTTAGATTACAGTAAATATTTAGAAATTTCATTGTATTGAAAATAACAAAATAAAAAAAATATTTAATAAAAAAATGGAATTTACAAGGGCTTCAAGCCAAAATAATAAAAAAAAAAATTGCACCTGGAGGAGCATAGCCAATTGTTCCTTTTATTCCAAATGTGCTTGTTTACTTTTGAGAATGGCCATTAAGTGTGGCAAGTGGTCTTGCTAACCCAAAGTCACTGACGTGAGCCACCACATCATCATCAAGAAGGACATTGCTGGGCTTTAAGTCACAATGGACAACTGGTTGCTCATCTTCATAATGAAGATAACGTAGTACAGAGGCAACATCATATATAACATTAAACCTTTGACAAATATCCAATGTTGTCAAATATGCACTTTCTTGATTAGGATGCAACCATTTCTCAAGACTTCCATTTGACATATATTCAAATACCAAGGCCTTAAATTCTTGTCCCTTGTAATCAATGCCCAAGCCACATGTCAAAATTTTTACCAAATTTTGATGCCTTATGTTTTTTAATGCATTACATTCTGAAATGAAAATCTTTTGGGCTCCCTTCTTTTGAAGGTCCAATACCTTTATTGCTACAATTTTATCTTCTGATTCTAACCTTCCTTTATATATTGAGCCATAACTCCCGGATCCAATCAAGTTGTTGGTAGAGAAACCTTCAGTTGTAATGTGTAGATTTTGATATGAGACCTTTGAAAACTGTTCAATTCTAGGTGAAGTTGAAGATGAATTCTTGTTTCTTTCACACCTCTAATAGAAGAGAAACAAAAAGATCAATAACAGAGAAAAAGCCACACATATCGCAATAACCATGGGCTTTAAATTGTGTTTTCCTTGCTTGTCAAGTTTCTTAGGGCATGTGGTAAGTGCAACTCAGAAATACCGCCACAAAGATTATTGTTTCTAGTCACTGATATTGCACTTACATTGCTGAAAACCCCTTCTATTGGCACCTCACTATCAAACATATTGAACAAAACGTTCAAAGGTCCTGCCAGCTCGAACCCATGCCTATGAGTTTCCGCCATAGCATAAAACCCACGAGACAAGAGTCAGCCGGTTATTGAACGAAATGTTCAAGTATTGAAGAGAAGAAATGTTCTGTAAGTCGATTAGTGTTGATCCTGGTAGGTTGTTTTGACATATATCGAAATGTGTAAGACCTTTCATCAAAGCTAGCGAATGAGGCATGGGCCCATTAAAGGAATTCTTTTATAAATTAAGGTATTCCATACTTGTGCGCTCTCCTATGGTTGAAGGAATCTCTCCTGAAAGATTATTTTCAAAGACATCCAAAGTGCCAAGGTTTTTAAGCGTCCCTACCTCAATAAGCAAAGATCCATTCAATGAGTTGTGAGATAAGTTTAACACAATAGACAAGGAGGGAAGACCAAAAACCTGCAAGGGTATAACTCCATGGAAATTTCTTTCTAAAAGGTCTAAGCTTAGCATCCCTCAACCATATTCCTTGAAATTGTTAACACAATCAATTCACTAAGGTATCTTATGGAAGCTGGCATCTCTCCTGAGAGTTGGTTTCCATTGAGACCTAATTCTTTTATCTCACACAAATTCCCAAAAGAAGTTGGAATAGCGCCTGAGAACTTATTGTATTCAAGACCCAAGATAGTTGAACTTGTGCACTTTCCCAAAGTATCAAGAACAGTACCATATATTTGATTACCAACTAAGAATAGTTTAGTGAGTTGAGAAGACAAATTTCCTATGGAGTTAGTTAAAATGCCTCCAAATTTGTTGTAGCTCAAGCTTAATATTTCAAGCTGGCTATAATTTTTCAAGGATGTCATGAAATCAAGGTCACTGTTTGAGTTGCTCCCAATATTATTAGATTCTAAGCTTAGAAGGTAAAGATCTTTTAGGTCTCCTAGACTAGGAACTTCACCAAAAAAATGGTTTGAAGAAATATCAAAAAAATTGGAGTGAAGATGCATTTGTGATGGAATTTGGTATTGGACCAGAAATATGATTCATACCTATGGTTAAATGCTCCAGATTTGGAAGGGTGGAGAACATGTTATATGGAAGCCGAGTAATGTTCAAATGCTTCACTGCCAATGATATCACAGTGAGAGATGAAAGGTTGTAAAGTGAGGAAGGAAGAGCACTTGATAAAGTATTCATTGCTGTTGCAAAAAGTGTCAAGTTCTTCAAATGGCCTATCTCCTCCGGTATGCTTCCTTCCAAGTTATTATAGGCTATTGCAAGGTAGGTGAGGTAAGTAGGATTCCATATAGACATTAGGATTTCTCCAGTTAAATTGTTGGTAGAAAGTTGCAACTGTTCAAGCTTCTGAAGACCCCCTAGCTGATATGGTATTCTACCAGTAAGACTATTCCCTTAAAAAAACAAGTACCCCAATTCAATGTAACCTGTCAAGTTCCAAGGAATCTCACCAAAGAATGTGTTGTTTGAGAGAATGAGTGTGTTTAGCGTGAACAAACATCCCAAATTTGGTGGGATTTCTCCATGGAAACTGTTGCCTCTAAGGGAGAGATATCTCAAGAAAGAGAGATTCCCAACATGAGGCGATATGATCCCACCAAGATGAAGACTTGTCAAGTTCAACTTGGTGACCCACTGACGCTTGTGGCCACATGTGATTCCGGTCCACGTGCAAAAGTGGTTCGAACTATTCCAAGAGCTCAAGATTTCTTAAGGATCATGAGTTATTGATTCTTTAAACTTGAGCAATGTCAGATAATCTATCTCGTTTGATGTAGCTCTAACTGTTGGAAACAAAGCAAGTTGATGCAGATGAAGATGATAAGGATTAATGGTTGAAGGTAGTATTGGGAAAGAAATGAAAATGAAATAATGGAGGCAAAAACCATGGTTATGCGGAAGAGCGTGAATGGTTTTGTGGATTCCCATATATTGATATGGTGCTGCCTTAGTATAAATAATCATGTGTATATATACCTTTTATGATATCTATAAGGGTTAATAATCTTTTGGTCCTGGAAATTTTGACTTATTTTGGTTTTAGTCTATCAAATTTTAAACCAGCAGTTTTATTCTCTAAACTTTAGTTTGTCTTAAAACATTAGTCCTCGAAGGTATAACGATTGTTAAAATATGCTAAAGTGTCATCAATGACGTTAGAAGTGGTAACATTGACTTACTGGATGACATCTAACTGGATCTTGGGTAGATAGTAGAATGCAACACAATGAATAGCTCTTGAAACGACCAATAAAGAAGAAAAAATAAGGGGCTAAACCTTCTGTTATTCATATAAAATCTAGTTAGGTGTTATTTGATGAGTCCACATCACCATTTAATATTGTTGTTTGACATTTAGTATATTTTAACACTACTACATCTCTAGGGATTAACATTTCAAAATGGACAAAATTTCAGGGACTAAAACCATCGGTTTTAAATTTGAGGGGCTAAAACCAAAATAAGCTCAAATTTCAAGGACAAAAAATTATCTTAAACCTATCTCTAAGGGAAAAAAAACTTAAAATGATAAATTTAGTCAAAGAGCTAGAAAACTACAGATTTGAACAGAAGTAATAAACCAATCAATTACTGAGAATCTGCAGGTAATTAATTAATACCTGATATTATCTCATTGTGTATGTGTACGTGATCCTGAAAAAGACAAAAAAAACATATATTAGGGTTTGGTTAACTCTTCTTCTCCTAATTAAAACATGAATAGATTTTTTTTTTTTGAATATGTAACTTTCACAGAAGGTCATGGAGATTGGGAAATTCTCTGAACATTTGAATTTTTATATAACATTTATTTGAAAATGATACATTTTTAATCAAAACACGTAATTACATTTTAAATATAGTACTAATTCGCCGTATTAGTTTGAATAACACACAAACTATGATTGATTTAGTCAGTCTTCTATTTATGCAGGGCAACAAAATATTAAGTTAAGCAATGGGGATAAGGTCGTCCATTTATGACCTACACGGAAATAGACCAGAATCATAAAATAGCAAAGTATGTGATAGGCTCATTCTAACTAACACTTCAAACATCACTTTCAAGAAAAACGTAACTAGTGAGGGTTGAAATAAGTTAAGTTAGGCTAGTTTTTAACAAATATGTCATAACATGCAATAGATATTTGAAGTCTGTGTTTAGACTTGAGTTTATATATAGGTTTATCTTGGCTCAGGCATGGGCCTTCAAAACCCCTAATAAGGCCCGAATCCTTTTCAATGTAAACCTTTAAATAGACTTAAAAAACTATACATCCCTCAATCGATCTATATATGTATACACACATAACTCTTCAAATAAATTTAAAAGCCTATGTATTTCAAAAGCCTAGGATTCATCCTTATTCTCACTTGCAACATAAAAGTTTAAGAAGATAAAGAAAATAATGCATAGTGATAATAGTTATTTGAGTAAACAGGAATAAAAGAAACCAATCATGCATTGACTAAGTGAAAAATAGTTAGCCTAATAAATAATCATTGGCAAAAAATTAAAAATTTGTTTAGTACATTACAATCAATTTATCAACCATTTATATGATTTTTTTGACAAAATTACCAGACCCCAATCTCTGAATTTCTTTTCACCTAATTATTTAAATGTAGAATAATTAAGAGCATTTTTTTTAGAGAAAAAATTAATGTAGTAGATATATTTGTAAAAAAATTTCTTATTAAAAAGATGGAGACAAATTTTCTAGGGAGAATTCCAACTATCCAACCAAAATATCTAAATTCAAATTAGAATATACATTTTTAATAATTCCTAATCAGGATATGAGACCTAATTAGGAAGTTTTAAATATTTTTAAATGACCAAAATGTCCCTCTTTAATTAAAAATAGAAATTGATTATTTTATTCCTCCCAAATGGTTCACCTCTCTTATTATTTATATTTAGATAAAAAAACTTATACATAATTTTTCACTTTTTGAAATTTTGTATATATAACTAAAACCAAAGAAATATTTTAATAAAAACGTTTTAAGTTGTAATATAAGTAGTCTTTAAATAAATATTTTTTTTGCGTGTTATAAATATTTATTTTAAATTTTTAAAATATTTTAATCACTAGAAATATTTAGTATTAAGTTGTTTTAATTTACATTGCTAATAAATAAAATAAACGTAGATGATAAGAATAAAAAAAATATTTATCTAAAGGCTACTTATATACAAATTTTAGACATGGTAAAATTACTTATAGTTTTTCATCTTAAAAAATAATCATAAAAATGAGGGAACATTTGGGAGGGTTAGAGGAGTAATTAATTTTTCTTTTTAACTAAAGAAGGGCATTTTAGTTATTTAATAATATTCAAAAATTTGTAATTAGGCCTTACGGCGTAATTAAGAATTTGTTAAAAGTGTAGGTTTGAATTTGGATTTAGATATTTCGGTTGGATTTATTTGAGATTCTCCCAATTTTCTATCCTATAAAGAATATTAGAGGGATTAAATAAGTTTATCATTTTCTTTGTATTGCTATCTAATTTAATTAAATAGGACAGTAAATGAGTAAATGACCTCTGTTGCATAAAAATGGTTAGGAAAAAGGTTAAATGCGATTCCATTGCACTAGCTTAAACAAACAAACAGAAAGCATAAGAGAGAGAAAGTGTGAAAAACAGAGGTTGATGATAGTCTTATGGAGTTCAATTACTATTGAAGACTTGATATCCCGAAGCCCAAACGACTGGTCATCAAAATCATAGACTCTCCTATTCAAAGTGCCCCCTTTTATACGTGAGAGAAACTCGCGATGGGTGGAGATTTGAGTTATAATTTTTTAAAACAATGGAGGTCCCTGCACTTGTTAATTATGTATATTGTTTTGCATATACCTGGGTTAGATGATGAAAATCAGATTTGTAGGATAACTCATTTTGGTTTTTATAACAGTAGGATAACTCGTTTTAACTCATGACCAATGTGTGAATTGTAAGAAAGATGAGAGATTGTTTGCAGTTGATTTGCAATTCGTTATTTCCAAGTCCAATTGCTATACGTCAAGGCCGTAGGAATTTATGAAGGGGAGTGCTATTTGCAGGCTAGATGAGGAAAAACATTTACATGAAATGTATAACTAAGATGAATAAGTTGAAGTCGATATGAAATTTGGAATCTCTCTGGCCCTTCTTTTTTGTCTTGGCAATGAATGATTCCTATGGCTTAGTCAAAGATCATGATGGAATTGGCTTTGGTTATTTGTGTTTATATTAATCTTACTGGCCAAAAAAAAAAGTTCTTATTACTGCTAATTCCTTGAATTTTTAAAATGAGAACATAATCACATCTGTAGCCATCATAATCGATGTCCCTAGAATAATAGAAGTATCACGTTGTGATTCAGTTTGTAGAAATGCCACTTGGGAACGGGAAATATCACCAGTCAATAAAATTAATAAGTATTTCAAATTGTTTATAGAAATATTTTATTACATAAAAATATAATAAGCGTAAAGTAGCTCATATAAAAATATGGTCCCTCTCCTCCCCTCCCGAACCAAACAAAATAACATTAAAATCCCTCCCCTTCTTTCTCTTCCCCTCCCCTTCATTAAAATCCCTCCCATTCCTTTCCCTTCACTGAACCAAACACACCCTAAGTGCAATTCTCCTTATATTCTATGTGGGTCAGATTTTCCATGATCCATCAGCGTAAGCAAAGATTGAGGAGTTCGGCAAAGACTGAGCCATCATTGTTGAAGGAACTATAGGGAATAATATAGCCCGAAATTAGATAAGTTTGTGTTAAAATTGAAAAAGTATTTAGGAAACTTGATTAAACCAAAAAGACTACTTCAATATACATGGAATTAAAGATAACGGCTAAATTTGATATGAATAATGTAACACTACAATAAAAAAAATAAAAAATATATTTTGTATAATATTAAATCTGGACCATTCAAATGCTGATATTATGATTAGAAGATGGAAGAGTACAGAGGAGGATGGGAAGGGAATATGAGAGATTCCTGACTGCTTCTTAGGGGTGTTCATAATGCCCAGTTGCCCAGTGTGCCTGCTTGAGCTTGAGAAAAATTTGCCCAACGTAGTCCAACAAAAGCCAACCCTGAAAAAAGTGGGCACTTTCAGGCTGGACAGATCACGGGATCATATATAATATAATATCATATATTAATATATTTTTTATACTATATTTCAGTCATTATTTATTGGGAAAATGACACTAAAGTCCCATGGAAAACAAAATATTGCTTCAAACTTGCTAATTGCAATAGAGTTCCAAAGGGACTTGAGTGCATTAATGAAAAAGGTTAGTTGACACACATGCTCCTACTAAAAGACACGAAACACTGTAGAATTGATTTCCAATGTCTTCTTCTTTAAGTTCCTTCATGAGAAAGAGAAGCTTGCTATAAAGGAAGCAAAGTTGTGGAGTATCCTTCCTATCATAATTAGTCAAGTCCAAGCACCTTCTGTCTTTATCGTCGTGACCAATTTTGAGGTTTGAAACTTTCTTTCCTCTTATCTCCTAAAAATTTGTGGTTGGCATATTGAGTTTGTAGAAAATCACTCTACCTTTTAGTTGTTGAAAAGCTTTCATTTTTTGTTTGCTGTAAACAAGGAAACCAATACAAAGATTAGTTTTTGGTTTAGTGTGTGTTGGTAATTTAAGTTGGGGTTTCATTATGGGTAAGCAGGGTGATTATGGGTGTTCTGTTTTTGGATATATTTTGGATGGGCTAATGGTGGGTTTGCTATGTTTGGGCAAGATTTAGTGGGAATGGATGAAAAGGATGAAGGTTGGTGTCGGTAGAAACCCTTACTGCGGAATGGGGGAATATGTTGTCAATGTAGGCCGCAATAATTGTCAATACAAGTGCTTGACTAGTTAATTATAACTGTGTCATATTGGTTTATGTTCAAGATGGCTAGTGTGTATGGAAAGCATTTGTTTTTTTTAATACAGGGAGGAGTTTTTAAATAATGGAGAAGATTATATGCACTAAGGAGGAGCAAGACACTACAAAAAAACATGCTTTTAGCGACAGAATTAGCGACAGACTAGCGACGAAAACGGATTAGCGACGGAATTTGTTCCGTCGCTAATTCCTTTGTCGCTAATTGATTAGCGACGGAATTGAAATTCCGTCGCTAATTAGTGACGGATTAGCGATGGAAAATTTTGTCGCTAATTACCGACGGAAAATTCCGTCGATAATCCGTCGCTAATTCTTGACTGAAATTTTCGTCGCAAAATTAGCGACGGAATTTTTCTGTCGCTAACCCAATTTTTTTAAAAAAATAAAATAAAATGCCACGTGGCACCTCTACCAATTGCCACGTTATCACTGGGGACCACCTCCACGTGTCTCTACTACCTCACCTCTACCTGCCACGTGTGCTGCCACCTCACCTGCCATCTCACCTCTGCTGCCACATCACATATCACCTTTGCCTGCCACGTGTTGCCACCACATAATTTCCTCTTCAAAGTGACTTCTCCATGGCTCGAACCCAGGACCTCCTCTGTGCGCGCGTGCGGCTTTACCAGTTGAGCTGCAATGAACCTGTTGACTTATTATGTAAAATTAAATATATATATAATATTATTTTACACAAACAATTATATATATATTATTAAAAACTAAAAATATACTATATGATAATTTTAATCTAACTATTTTAATGAAAAAGTAATTTTTTAATATTTTTAAATAATTTTTTATTCTTAAAAAATATTTTTAATATAATTTTATTTCTAACCGCACTAATCTTGAATTTTAAATCATAATATTTTTTATAAATATTTTTTAAATTTATTAGCGATGGATTAGCGATGGAAAATTTTGTCGCTAATTACCGACGGAAAATTCCGTCGATAATCCGTCGCTAATTCTTGACTGAAATTTTCGTCGCAAAATTAGCGACGGAATTTTTCTGTCGCTAACCCGATTTTTTAAAAAAATAAAATAAAATGCCACGTGGCACCTCTACCAATTGCCACGTTATCACTGGGACCACCTCCACGTGTCTCTACTACCTCACCTCTGCCTGCCACGTGTGCTGCCACCCACCTCACCTGCCATCTCACCTCTGCTGCCACACATCACATATCACCTTTGCCTGCCACGTGTTGCCACCACATAATTTCCTCTTCAAAGTGACTTCTCCATGGCTCGAACCCAGGACCTCCTCTGTGCGCGCGTGCGGCTTTACCAGTTGAGCTGCAATGAACCTGTTGACTTATTATGTAAAATTAAATATATATATATAATATTATTTTACACAAACAATTATATATATTATTAAAAACTAAAAATATACTATATGATAATTTTAATCTAACTATTTTAATGAAAAAGTAATTTTTTAATATTTTTTAAATAATTTTTATTCTTAAAAAAATATTTTTAATATAATTTTAATTTCTAACCGCACTAATCTTGAATTTTAAATCATAAATAATTTTTTATAAATATTTTTTAAATTTATTTTTTAATTAACATTGATAAGATATACAATTTAATGATATATGTATTATATTACATTATATTATATTATCTATATGTGTTTTATATATTTGAAGAAAATCATTTATAATTAGTCAAAAAATCTTGTTATTCAAAAATAACTACTATAATAAAATCTAATAAATTATTCTATATAAAAAATTAAATAATTTGAATAGATTATGATAAACAGTATTCTCCTGCTTGTATATATATCCAATGTAAGATTAAAAATGTTTTAAAATCATTATATTCTTAATTGTTATAATATATTTTTGTAAGATTATAATTTAAAATAACAAATTTAAAATTAGTGACGGATTAGCGATGAAATTGCGACGGAATAAAATTAGCGACGGAATTAGTGACAAAAATTCTATGACAAACAATTTAGCGACGGAATTAGCGATGGAAATTTCTGACGGAAAAAATTCCGTCGCTAATATTACTTATTTTTCCGACGGATTAGCGACGGAATTTAGTGACGAACAGAAATTCCGTCGCTAATCCATCGCTAATATTAGCGACGGAAAAATTCTGTCGCTAATCCGTCGAAAAAATTAGCGACGGAATTTCCGTCAGAAATTAGCGATGGAATTTGTTTCTGTCCCAAATTCTATCAATAATTAGCGACGGAATTTGTTTCTGTCGCTAATCAGCTGTTTTTTTTAAGTGAGATGTATAAATTTAGTTTGAACAAATGTTTTTATTATCATTTGTTGCCATGTAGATTGTTGCTGAAGTACTGCTAATTTTCACTATCACTTGTCATTTAGTACAAAATTGATCAATTGTTTGGAGGTGCCTATGGTGACTTGTTATTCATAGGAGCAACTTGCATTGTGACAAAGTGTGTTGTCTGTGCTACCAGGCAAAAGTTAGAGCAAAAAAAGAAAAGAGACACATTTATTATTTATATCACTTGTTGTTGTAAATGGTATACTTAATATATGATTAATTAAATGTTGGAATGAAAACAAAAGCGCTGATTAGATTGTGTCAAGGAACAAAAAACCAAACTGAATACTAAACTGATTGAAATAGTAGTTCAAGAGTAAGTGGTTTAGACCAAGGTTAGCCCGGGATGAGACCGGTAATATTAAAATAATACAATTTAATTGAAGATAAAGAAATACAACAATAATAATAATTGCTTCTAACCAAAAAATAAGAAATATAATAATACTTTAGTTGTAATAATAACAAAATACAATAATATTGAAATGATTCATCATTACAATCCTTGAATTATTAAAATTAAAAATATTTTGCTTGGTATAAAATATTTGATTAAAAATATTTTAATAAAATAACATTAAGAATGTTTTATTAAATAGTATGTATTACACCAAAGCAGCTCTCCCTAATTTTCTTTTTAACCGGGCTTCCCTCCACTATCTTCAAAGGTATAGAATTTATAATCACATCAATGCTTTGAGGAACGAAAAAGAAGGAAAAAAGTTATGCTAAAGCCTGTCTACAGCATATAGTCTGCCTATACAATGTTTTTTTTTTTTAAAACTCTCTCTAGTGTTTTGATTTGACTTAGAACTCTAGCCAAAATTTTAAACTTTTGCCATTCTTCCCTTCACTTTTTTTCCCATATCTACAACGTTTCTTCTCGTTCCTCTTTCTCTTAAGTTTGAATATATTTGTTATTTGTTCTCCTTCTCGGCTCCTCCTTCTAAGTAGAAACAGGTTGGACATGGCAGCAATAATAGTTGCAGAATCAACACCTTGTATTGCTTGCCTTGTTTATAGCAGACAAAAATGGAAGCTTTTCATTTTTCATTAACTAAAGGGCCGAGCAATTTTCTATAAACCCAATTTGCCAACCACAAGTTTTAGGAGATGAGAGAAAGAAAGTTTTAAACCTCAAAATTGGCCATGATGATAAAGACAAAAGGTGCTTTGCCTTGAATAATTATGATGGGGAGGACGCTCCGCAACTTTGCTTTCTTTATAGCAAGCTTTTCTTTCTGAGGGAGGAAATCAAGGAACAAGATATGGGAATCAATTCTATAGAGTTTCATGTCTTTTCTTAGGGGCATATGTGTCAACTCACCTTTTTCATTAATGCGCTTAAGTCCTTTTGGGACTCTAGTGCAATTAGCAAGGTTGAAGGGACCTTTTTGTGGTATTTTATCTTCCATAGGATCTCGGTGTCATTTTCCTATTTCTTCCCATTTGTCCTAGGCCCTCTGACTGAGCCTCTTGTTCTTTCGTTCACCGCTCACTCCAGGTATCCACTCTCCAGTGATAGTGGCGACTCGCTCCTCTATCCCTATGTCTCTGCAATCTCCATCTCTCATTCAGTTTATGCTTTCAATTACTTACTCCATCTCTTGTCCATCGTCTATCCTGTCTTAGGTGGAGAACGAGTCAGCGCAAGTGCACACTATCAAATCTCATCTATTTCGTCTGTCATTGTCCATCTTGTCCATCTCTCCTCCTTAATTCCTTCTCAATCTCAGCATGCCACTCTTGTTTCAGTTACTCTTTCCGTCTCTCATCAATTTTGTCTCAGGTCTATATTTCTTTCTATTTCTTTTTAATAGTTTTGGGTGCTAATAATTAATTATATCGATGACAATAATAAATTAGTTTTGAAGCTTGAATTAAAAATTGGAAGGTAATGGATAGAAATCATTCGAGTGAGCACAAAATTCTCCTTTTGAGTCAAAGTCAGGAGCTTTTCTTACAAATAAGTTGAATAAGGCTTGTGAATTATGGCTAGTAATATAGGCCTCTGCTGTAGCTGATGCCTTATTTTTCTATTTTGAGTCAAAGGAAGAACTTTAGTGTTTATATTAAGATTGTTGTTTGCTAGAACTAACACCTTCATTGTATCAAATGGTCTGTTAGGAATTGTGCTCTGTATAGGTATTTTTGTATCAAATACTAATACAATTGTCTTCTTTTTTATTGTCTTATTTTTCAAGTTGTTGACGGCCAAAAATAGTTTTGTATATTGATATATCTTTAAAACATTGTCCCTTGAATTATATAATATTTGCAACTTAAATGTAATATTGTTTGCAGCTTAAATGGATGATAAAGCTTCAATTACATCATCATCCCCATTAGTTTATGGAATATCTCCAAGTGTTTTCTTTTTCTTTTTCTTTTTTTTCTTTTTTAGATGTTTTATCCTTTTCTCAATTTGTGTACGGTGGAGGTTATTGATGCAAACTATTTGAATTTTAAGGCTTTAATTACAATCATGAGAGTTGCCTTGTTTTAATTGAATAATTGATTGTGGATGTTGTTTAATTCTTGAGATATAGATATTTGTTAAGATTTATTCTAGAATATTTCAATGTGTGGAAATGTGAAATTATGAAATATATGTTTTAGGTATAAATGAAGATTATTTCTCATAGGATTTAAGGAGATATTTAGAAAGCCCGCCATACCCAATCTAAAATGGTTAGGGCTTTTATAGGTAGGGCCAGGCAATGGGCTGCAAAATACAGCTCGTTCACATTTCGAGCTAGGTATTGGGTCGGAGCCTTGTCCAACCTTGTCCATGTGCACCCTAAGGTGCTTAATAACTCTAGAGTTCTCGGTGATAGAGGGAGTTTTTCTCTCCCCCCCCCCCAACCCACAAAATTTGAGCACCAATTCCAATCTGCTTCTACAAGGAATTGGTACATATGTGTAGCTGGAAGTAAACTATTACTTCCAATAAGTTCTTTTATATTAATTCATTTGAAGAGAAAACAATATTGACAAATGTCCATTTTCATCTATTTCGGAGGCTTTTTTTTTGTTTGTTTAGAAGGAGACATTGATAAAGAAGACATAGATAGTAGCATTTATTCTTCTGTTTCCATCAGAAGAAAAATGGTCACTATATTCATATGTTGAGGGCATAACAAATGAAAATAGTGCATATATATACATATATATATATATATATATATCTGTTCAGGCCAAAATAGATGAATAAAGCAGACTATACTCCTTTGTCCTAGTGTGAATGGACTAACATAGGTGCATTATTTTCGTTTGTTCTGTAATGAATAGATGAATATAAGGGCCGATTTCATCTGTTCATACTAGAATAGACAAAAATAATCTTTTTAAAGAAAATGTGAAATTATTTGTATTGTCAATTTTTATTACAACATGCAATTGTAGAAAGCATATGAAACAGAACCAAAATAGATTGCAGTATATGATTCCATACAAATAGAATCCACAATCATAAGAGTCAAAATAATTAATGTCAACTATAACATCCTAATTAGCTTAATTAAGTAAAAAAAGAGAGAGTAAAATACTATAACCTCCCTTATATTTTATTTTAATTACACAGATCTTCCATCTATTTTGAAAACATATACTTAAACCCAAACTGTTAACTCCATTAAGAATATTTCAAAAAAAAAATTTTTAATTCAAATTTATATTGAAACACTTTCTATTTGCTAAATTACCCTTCATGATACTAAATCCCAAAACCTTGGTTAAAACTATACTGAAGAATTTAAGATTTTCTCTTTTACCTTGATTTTATTTTTTTTATTTTTGAAAATTGTTGTTTGTTTAATGTTTTTACTATATTGGGCCAAAAAATTAAGTAATTTTGTTAATACAAACATAAATTTAAATGATTTATATAACTTTCCAAACTCGCATAATTTATATTATGTGATAAGAAAATAAGCATTCAAAATATTTTCTAGCCATTTAAAAAAAATCTTAAGTTTTAATATTTCATGAGAAACTAAAATTATATAATTCTATAATATAATTGAAATTAAAATTTTATTACATATTAAAATTTTTGAGAATACATGTATTACAATTATTTTTTGTTGGATGAAAAATTATTTTTTATAAATATAAATGTTTAAATAACATTATGTTAAAGAAGGATATTTTGGTTAAAATAAAAATTTAAAAGTCAAATTTAACGGTCAACTAACTGTTGGATGGATAGAAATTGAATCTTAAAAATATAAAGAAGGTTTGTGTAACATATATTTTAATTTGAAGGGAAGTTTATATATGTTTTCAAAATAGAAGGAAAGTTTCTGTAATTTAAGTACAATAGAGCGGTAGTCAATGTATTTTACTCAAAAAAAAAATAAAAGAGAAACATCCTAAGTTAAATTATTTAATCCAACACGGTGAAATCCAATAATTTTAGCAATCCACAAAATATAAAAACATACCAAAGTTTTCATAACACTTATACAATGTTAGGCAGTGGAGGAGCAACAGGCTTTTGTTCAAAATTGTTCCCATTTTGATATTCTATCATCAATGATTAGAAATAAAGATCCACAAAAGTCATAAAAGCAACTAACCAGCAACTAGCAAAAGGTTCAGTTTGCGAAGATTCATAAAGATCAAGCTACTAAGTAAATGGTTGAAAATAAAAGGTACACATTATTAAGCAAATTAAATAAATGAATTAGCAAATTGCAGCTTATTGCCCACCTTAACCTCCTTTAGTGAGGCTCATCGACTAGTACGTAGAAACATATGTCACCCTGCAAAATATAGGCCCTGATAAAAATAATGACTTGACAAGACCAAAAAGTATTAACAAGCAAACCAATAAGTACCGAGGGGAAAAAAAGTTTTCGTGTTTCCTTCTTTTAAGAGAAATGTGAACTTACAAAAGACAAGCCTCCATGAGATTTTAAAAGCTCCACCATGGTAAGCTTTTGAGCGCCTTCTGCATCAGCTAGAGGCTGCTGGGGGAAAAATCGTGGCTTTTGACATTCATAAAGTTCAATAATTGACCCATATTCAAGCACACATAGAAGCCACATGAAGAAGGGCGCGATTAAACATTGAGGATATATATTTATGTTTAAATAACATCCATAACTTTCTAAAATTCAACATGGAGATTAAACATCGAAGATACTTAAATAACTATCATATTTCAATCAAATTTCTCTCCTAGACATTTTCACAAACACCTTATATGTGCATTAACATTTAAACAAGTTTACATGCTTTTAATTTTCATATGCTTTGCCCAATCACTATCAATAATGCTTCCCGAAAGCAATTATTCACCAACAATCAATGTAAATAGAAAACTTTCAACACCCATAAACCCAACAGTCACTTTCAACACCCATATAATAGTCACAAACAACTAAAACATTTAGCACCACCAAACCAAATAACTTACCTTGCGTCTTGCAAAGCTTAAGCCATGAAGAAGAAAGAAAGAGCGTCATTGAGCAAGTAGGAGAAGAAAGGAGGATCAGTTTGCCATCAAGAAGAGAGGTTGACTATGGAGCTCACCACATCGTTGAGCTGTACGTTGAGTTTTCGAGAAGGAGAAGAGAGAAGGAGCTGTCGCCGACCAAGAAGGAAAAGGGAGGAAAACATTGTTTGCACGGTTGAAGGATAAGAGAAGAAGAGGGGAGAAAAGCTCACGCGGTGAAGGGGAAGAGGAATGAAGCTCCTGTGGCGAACGAGAAGAAGAAAAATGAGATTGATAGGGCTTTGGTCTCCTCAAATATAGCACTGTAGGTTTGAAACTAGGGGGGAAAAGCTTTTCGTCTATTACTAAGTAACAAGTATATATATACATATTTGTATGTTAAAGCATAATAGATGAATATAATGGCCTTTTTCCCTGTGTTTTTAAAAACAGACTGAAATAAGGGACGAAAGTTTATCTTTTTATAGTAGTCGAAGTGTCAAAAGCCCCATATTTACATTTATTATATATAGTTTTCTCCCTCTATCAATGCACTACACACACACACACACACATTTATATTTGTGAATAAAAAATTCAGATTTTTTTTCTTCATGTCGCATTTGTTGGACGCAAAAATCACATCGGATTTCATAGATTTTATTTTAAATTACATACAGACAGTGCATCTGTCATTGTATGTATGCGTGTCTTGGGGGCTTGATCAACTTTATCATGCACTTTCACATTAACTATTACTTGGACTCATGATCAATAGGATGCACCAAAATTTTGGAAATCTAATTAATTTGAGAAGAAATGTGAGATCTTCTAAAGAAGGACTAGAAAGGCTTCAAAAATACAAGGTCCGATATGAAGAAGGTTCTCACATTAAGAACTCATAAGGTGTACCAATAACTATTCTAAGAAGCTTTAAAAATTACAATTATTAAGAAGGATCAGAATTAACATTATTTTCTGCTAAAAGTAATTGTTTAGGATTATTAATGGTTACAATTTTAAAACAGGTTTTTTTAAGAAATACAGCAACAGTGATAACTTCTTGTCCTGAAAAGAAATCTTGATTTTTTTAAAGAAAAAATTAGTATAATTATATGTTTCTCCCAAGAAGGCCAGATGTCTGCCTTATGCCTTATGGTACCTGAACTCCCATGAAATCTCTAATAATATTCCTTCCTTCTAAAACTATATATATATATATATATATATATTATAAGGATATGAGATTTAGCAGTTTAACAAATAGTTGATGAATTGCATATCTTTCACAGAAATTTAAGAAAACAAAGCAATTTTTTCTTTTGTTGTGCCTCTGGTTCTATTTTCATATTTTCCTTCATTTTTATTCAGAACTGTACTATCATCACTATCATTGATGGACATGACTTTGCTTTTCAATATGCAGTTACATTTCTCTTCATTTCTCAGACCAATGAAATTATGTAATTTGTCTGTTCTTCATTTTTTTTTCCTTTTAAATACCAAGCTAGACGTATTTGTACCCAGGGGCAAAAATTTACAATCTATTTACTGATACGAATTGCAAATTTGTAAAGCTAGGGCCTCAATAAAGACAATTGTAAGACTAAAATTTACATTATAGCCTGTAGCAATGTGGATAGATATTTAGACATTGGAGGAGTAGCTACATGATTCAAGTACCAAAGTAACAATTTATTCTGGCACAGCCACTGACATTTCTTTGTCCACAAAAGAAGAGTCTTAGAGAAGATTTGAGATCAAAATATAGTTCATGAAAAGTGAGGAACTTTCTTAGGGCACAAATTTATCATAATAACATATCTAAAGTGGTGTCTCAAGCTTATTCTTTGATATTACGGTCAATTTTGACTTTTTTTCCCTAAGACTAAGAGCATTTTTAATTTGATTTAGCTCCCTTAGTACACTCATCGTGTCCATCCTTTCTTTAGGAGATTCTACTGAACAAGCAAGTCCAATTTTAAATAGTGAAATTAGAGTCTTCTCATGGTTGGGATGCATAAGAGCCACTTCCTCCATCCTAATTTCTCCTCTAGCTACTATTGTTGTCTGTTGTACTTGTTGGCGAACAAGAGCTGTGTCCATAATTTCCAAAAGATTGTCTGGAAATGCAGCTTTGACATAGCTATGAAGATTGTGGCCATCTTCAAACATTAGGTTTGTTGGTCTTTTTCCGGTTAACATTTCCAAAATAAGAATACCAAAAGAATATACATCACCATGTGTTGATACCTCAGAAGTTATCCCATACTCTGAAATGTGTTAGGATATGGTTAGTGTTTAGAAATTCATTGTGCTGAAATCAACAAAATTAAAAAAAAATTCATAAAAGGAATGGAATTTTCAAGAACTTCAAGCTAAAATAAAATATGTTACCTGGAGGAGCATAGCCGATCGTCCCTTTTATTCCAGACGTGCTTGTTTGCTTTTGAGAACTGCCCTTAAGGGTGGCAAGTAGTCTTGCTAACCCAAAATCACTCACATGAGCCACCATATCATCATCAAGAAGGACATTGCTGGGCTTTATGTCACAATGGACTACTTGTTCCTCATTTTCATAATGAAGGTAATGCAGTGCAGAGGCAACATCATATACAACATTAAATCTTTGATAAATATCCAATGCTGACTGACATGCACTTTCTTGATTAGGATGCAACCATTTTTCAAGGCTTCCATTTGGCATATACTCAAACACCAATGCCTTAAATTCTTGTCCGTTGTAATCAATGCTAGAGCAACATGTTAAAATTTTTACCAAATTTCGATGCCTCATGTTTTTCAGTGCATTACATTCTGAAATGAAACTCTTTTGAGCCCTCTTCTTTTGAAAGTTCAGTACCTTTATTGCAACAATTTTATCTTCTGATTCTAGCCTTCCTTTATATACTGAGCCAGAACTCCCAGATCCAATCAAGTTGTTGGTAGAGAAACCTTGGGTTACAATGTGTAGATTTTGATATGACACCTTGGGAAATTGTTCTACTCTTGATGAAGTTGAAGATGATTTCTTGTTTCTTTCATGCTTCCAATAGAAGGCAAACAAAAATATCAATAAAAGTGAAAAAGCCACACAAATCACAATAGCCATGAGCTTCAAATTGTGTTTTCTTTTTGTGTCCACTTTCTTAGGGCATGGTGGTAAGTGCAACTCATAAATTCCCCCACAAAGATTGATATTTCCAATAAGTGATATTGCACTTGCATTGCTGAAAACTCCTTCTACTGGAACCTCACCATCAAACGTATTGAAAGAAATATTTAAGTACTGAAGAAAAGAAACATTTTGTAGGTCGATTAGTATTGATCCAGATAGGTTGTTTTGAGATATATCTAAATGCACAAGACCTTTCATCAAAGCTAGCGAAGGAGGCATGGGCCCATTGAAAGAATTCCCTTTTAAGTTAAGGTATTCCATACTTGTGCATTCTCCTATGGTCCAAGGAATCTCTCCGGAAAGATTATTTTCAGAGATATCCAAAGTCCCCAGGTTTTTAAGCATTCCTACCTCTGAAGGCAAAGATCCGTTGAATGAATTGTGAGATAAGTTTAATAAAATGGATAAGGAGGGAAGACCAAAAATCTCAAAGGGTATAGGACCACTGAGATTGTTTTCTGAAAGGTCTAGGGTGAGCAAACTTTTCATGTTTCCCATTGTGATAGGAACTTTTCCTTGAAGCATATTTCCTGAAATGCTTAGCAAAATCAATTCACTAAGGTTTCCTAAGGAACCCGGTATCTCTCCTGAGAGTTGGTTTCCATCGAGACCTAATTCTTTTATCTCACGTAAGTTTCCAAAAGAGATTGGAATAGCACCTGAGAATCTGTTGGATTCAAGAGCCAAGACAGTTAAATATTTGTACTTTCCTAAAGTATCAGGAATAGTACCATAGATCTCATTACCACGAAGGTATAGTCCACTGAGCTGGGTTGACAAATTTCCTATGGAATTGGGCAAAATGCCTCCAAATTTGTTGATGCCCAAACTTAATATTTGAAGTTTGCTACAATTTTTCAAAGGTGTCATGAAATCAAGGTCACCATTTGAGCTGCTCCCAAAATTATTAATTTGTATATTAAGGCGGGAAAGATCTTTTAGGTTTCCTAAATTGGGAACTTGACCGAAAAAATGGTTTGAAGAAATATCGCATCTTTGGAGTGAAGATGCATTTTTTATGGAATTTGGTATTGGACCAGAAATTTGATTCCCCCCTATGGAAAAATATTCTAGATTTGGAAGGGTGGAGAACATGTCATGTGGAAGCTGAGTCATGTTCAAATCATTTTCTGCTACTGATAGTATAGTGAGAGATGATAGATTGAAAAGTGCAGAAGGAAGTGCACCTGAGAATGTAGTCCTCGGTGCTCCTAAAAACATCAAATTCTTCAAACGGCCGATCTCTTCAGGTATACTTGCTTCCAAGTTGTTGCAGCCTACTGCAAGACGAGTGAGGGAAGTAAGATTCCATATAGACCATGGAATTTCTCCAGTTAAATTGTTGAGAGAAAGTTGAAAGTGTTCAAGCTTCTGAAGATACCCCAGCTGATATGGTATTTTACCAATAAGCCTATTCCCTGCCAAATCCAAGATCCTCAATTTAGTGCAACTCGTCAAGTTCCAAGGAATCTCTCCTGTCAATGCATTGTCATAGAGAATGAGTGTATTTAGCCTGAACAAACATCCCAACTCTGATGGGATTTCTCTATGGAAACTATTGTTTGTGAGGGAGAGATATCTCAAGAAAGAGAGATTACCAATGTGGTGTGATATGATCCCACCAAATTGATAGCCTCCCAAATTCAACTTGGTGACTCGCTGATGCTTATGGCCGCATGTGATTCCAGTCCAGCTGCAGAAGTGGTTCGAACTATTCCAAGAGCTCAAGATATCATGAGGATCATCAGTTATTGATTCTTTAAACTTGAGCAATGCCAAATAATCAGTCTCATTTGATGCAGCTCTGACATGCTGGAAGCAAATCAAGTTTATGTAGAAGATGAAAAGGATTAATGGTTGAAGGTAGTAGCTGGAAAGAAATGAAAATGAAGCGGGGGCAAAAGCCATGGTCATGCTAAAGTGCAAAAATGGTTTTGTGGATTCATATATTGAAATGGTATGCTGCTTTTAATTTATAGGAGCTTTAGTCTGTTCTTAATTTGCCTAAGCTTTTCCATTTTCATTGACTTCATTTGTTGATTTACAAGAAGTGAAAGGGACGCATGCAGACCAAGACATGTACAGTGATGTATGATATGTCTTGACAATAAACAAACAAATAATACTAATTAAATAAACAATAAAAGGGAAAATTGGGGATTAATCCCCATTTGAAAATTTAGCTGGGGCATGAATCCTAGTTAAAGGTGAAGTCATGAGATTTTTTGGGGGGAAAATAAGCATCCATATGAAATGGCCATTTTACTCTGTGCAATCTATCTTCTCTTGTGTGTAAATCCATCTTCCCTATGTACAATCCACCTTCTCTATGGGCAAATTAAGTCCCCTTCATGCAATCCATCTTCTCGATGTATAACTTACTTCCCTATATGCAAATTAAATTTTGTGCAACTTATCTTCTACGTAATAACACAAATATTTCGATATCAGTCTTTGAAAGACATAGTCGTAGACCTACTACTACAACGCATCCAAATTATGAGCCGTGTTTAATTTGCAATGACTTCACAGCCTAATATCTTGACTTTATACAACGCATAGAATAATATATTAACCTTGTTTATATTATATCTTAAAGGTTTGGTTTTGTATTATTAAAAATATTCAAATAGAAAATTGATTGTGTTGAAAAACTGAAGGCGAAAAGTGTGAATGCTCCGCAGAGTCATTATTGAAATGGTGCCTTGACTAGAGCTTTGTTCTCAGCTCATATTTTTCGTTTAAGTCTTCATGATGTACATGAGCCGCACTGTCATGACTTATCGCAGTGGTCCCACAGTTTTCTTTTAGATATTTGAATTGAAAGGGGTCGGATTCATGTCGGCCATATAAACAACTAATATGCCGTATGCAATAAGCTCATTCCAACCAACAAACTGTTGTTTAAGGTGATGAGTGATCTCATTCCATAAATATAAGCTTAAATCCTAAAAAGAGCAATTGTGGGGAGAACTTTAATCTTAATATTCTTGGTCTTATAGTAAAAAATTGACTATCTCGAATCAAATTAAATAATCATCACCGGCGTCCTTAGCTAAATCATTTTTTCTTGTCATAACAGGTATTTAACTAAAACAAATTAAACGACTACAACTAACATAATTTAAATCACATACATAAATTTAGAAATCCCCTTGTGAACGTATTAGATCATCCAACTCCTTTTTTTTTTTAATGACCCATTGAGCACGCTGGAATTTAAAAGACGGAAATGATATCCTTGCTTTTGCTTGTTTGGTATGATTCAATTAGACTTCCATATAGAATTCATTCAATTCCAGAAAAATTTACAAATAAACCCTTAATATTTATAAGTGAATCTCTCAAAAGTTTAATATCTTAATATGAAAAAATTATTTTGTAATTTTTTTCAATTCAAAAAATTATTTTATATATACCTATACTTAATTTTTAACTTGATATTTATAAATTATTTAATTTTTCTCTGTCAGTACTGTCAGCCCTTTAATTTTGATTTGTTAATTAGCATTATTAGTCCCTGTATTGACACTAAAGTAACCATGCTAATGGGGCAAAATTAAATAATTTAATTAAGAGAAAAAAATCCTGTAGCTACCAAATTAAAAATTGAGTGCAAGAATCATTGAATATCTATAAAATGATTTCCTTTTTAATATTTACAAGTCAATCTCCATAAACTTACAAGTGATTTTGCGTAATTTTGGCTTTTTTTTTAATTTTAAAAAATTATTTACAAGAATTTTTTTAATAGGGAGAATTTCATTTAACACCCTCTAAAGAGATTTAATTTCAAAATGCTCCCATAAAAGTCTGAAATATCACTGCACTCCTATGAGGATAAACTAAAATTACAATGTAAAGCTAGAAGACCAAAATGAGTAAATGACCCTAAAGGAAAAAAAAAGAAAGAAAGAAAGTTTTGTTACTTCCAACAAAGTTCCATTGAATCTCAACTTTTTCATGACTTTGATGAAATAGCACTATTCCTAGTAAAATGGCGGAAGAACATGTGTTATTATCTTTTTCATATTGATTTATAGAAGCAAAACAATCAATGTATTAAAAGTATTTTAAAATATTTTAAACTCAATCACTAATATATATATATATGATACATGATATATGAAATATATTATTTCTTCATATTACAACTGATTCACAATTTTGTTCTCATTTACATTCACATTCTCTTTTTTTTTTTTTCAAAAGCCAAACATTTATTATTTTTTTATAAAACGTTTGAATTCATAATCTTCTTTTTACATTTTAATAAGGTGGTTTTTAAGTCTCATTTCATTAATATTTAACAGATATCTAATAATAAATATGCATTAGGTGTATGTTATTTTTTTAATAAAGTAAAAAATAAAATTAATTTGATCTCCTTGGTGACCAAAGTCAATATTTGTTTACATATTTTGTCGGATTCTGTCCATGTTTTATTCTTTTGCCGTTAAATTTTTTATCCTTTTAATTTTCTATGCATTTCATTTTATTTTACGTAAATATTGAACCCAAAAAAAACTTATTTTTTTCATCAAATTTTAAATTATTATTCAATTTGGAAACAAAAAAAATATTTTTTACAACAACAATTAGTCTATTTACAAATTGATTGTAGCAATTTAATGTTTGTTTGTGTAACAACTAAAGTTAGGTAATTTACAACAAAAATTAGTATATTTACAAGTTGATTATAGAAATTTCATGTCTGGTCATGTAACAAGTGAAGTTAAGAAATTTACAACAACAATTTGCAAGTTTGGGATTTATGTAACAAATGAAGTTGCATGCTATGAATTTTAATGTCTTGTTTAGTATAGTTATTAATAACATAGTAATTATTGTGTGAAGGCATATGAAGATGGACTCAGAGGAGACCAAACATGTGCCACCATTTTACACGCGATGCTTTTCAAGTAAATTCAACAATTGGAGTTCAATTTTATGTTTACGAGGTTATACATTATTTTGAGTTTTTAACATGTGTAACCACACTAATTATTATTGTGTCACAGGAACAACTGATTTTATTGAGGTTAAAGTTATTGTGGTGACTTGGCACTCACAAAAGTAATTTAAAGTCAGATGCTATTGCAAAACTACTTGAACAGATGAAGACAAAGTAAAAAAAAAAAAAAACGATGACTTATAAATTCATATATTTTAATTAAAAATGTGGTTTAAACTAGTTCACAATGTGTACAAATTTATATTCAGGCATTTTGATATGGAATACTTTATTATTCATTTGGGTGACATGGAGTAGTTTGTATATAGAAAATTTTTGACATGTCAATTTTATAAAACTATTAGTTGTGATTGTGAAAATTAGGAACTTGTGAAGTAACCATTCAAAGACATCAATCAATGCACGCTGACAATTAGATTAAGTAAATTTACAACAAAGATAAGTGACTTTACAACTAAATTAATATATTCACAACTAAACTAAACACATTCACAATCGGATCACATAAATTTACAACAAACATTAGATGATTCATTACAAAAAAAAAAATCAAATTAGCGAAGGAATTTAGTGATCGAATTTCCGTCACTAATCAAAATTAGCAACGGATTAGTGACGGAATTTAGTTAGTTACGGAATTTTTTCTATCACTAATTCTACTTAGTGATGAAATTCAAAATTTTGTCGTTAATTAGTGGCGGATTTATAATGAAAATTAGTGACTAAAATTTCTGTCACTAATCTGTCACTAAATTATTTTTATTTTGTAAATTTAAAATACCAAATGGCAATAATTGATTGCTGTCACATGTCATGTTTGTGGCTGCCACCTCACATTCTTCTCTCTCTCCGACGCTGTCATGTCATCTCCTCATCCACATCATCGCCATGTGTCCATCACTGTGAGCCGCCATGTCATCAATAGCTACCACCTCACCAACCCTCTCTCCTATGTTGCCACATCATCTCTTTATCCATGTCGTTGCCACATGTCTATCATTGTAATTGTCCACATCATCACGACATCACAAATTGGCTCAATTTTGTGAAGGAGTGAACTTGAGACCTCCTGCACGCTTGCTGAAACCTTTGCTAATTAAACTAAGAAGCACCAGTGAGATTTTTATGCAAAAATAAATATAGATAATATTTCTAATAACAAATACAAATATATATAATAAATATTATATACATAATTTAATATATATTATATAATTTGATATATTATTAGTTATTTGAATTTAATTTTTATATTTTAGTAAAAAAATTTCTAATAATTTATATTTTTATTCATATATTTAACGAAATAATAAGTATATTGTATATTGTATATTTTTATTTTATTTTATAATATTTTTATTTTTTTAATTTTTATATAATATATTATTTAAAAATTATGATATATTATATTTCTAAGTTTAAGAAATAATTATTATATATTTATATTTTATTTTTTGCGACTGATTAGTGATGGAATTGTGACGAAAATTAGTGATTGAAAAATTTTGTCACTGATTTCCGTCATAAAATGTTTTGTGATGGGAGTTAGTAATAGAATTTTTCCATCACTAATCATTTAAAACAAAATTAGTGGCAGATTTGTAACAGAATTTGTTTATTGTGTCACTAATTCGTCTCTAGTTTAACAATGGAATAAAATTCCATCACTAATATATCACTAATTTAACGGCTAAAATTTTTCATTGCTAATTTTAGTGACGAAATTTGCAAGGAATTAGTGATGGAATAAAATTCCGTCACTAAATTCTGTCATTAATCCCATATTTTTTTTGTAGTGATTTACACAAAAGATAAGCCAATTTACATCTAAACATAACTATTAACAACTAAACTAATAGAATTTGCAATAAGTGATTCACAAGAGGGATCTAGGGATTTACAAACTATTGGCAATAAATAAAGAAGTTAGCGTTTACAAGTGGAATACATGAATTTATAACAAATGAGAATAAGTAAGGGAATCAGGATTCACAAGTGGAATAAGAGAATTAACAATAAGATTAAGAGATTCATAAGAGGGATACAAAATTTTACAATTATTTGCAATAGGTGAAGGAAATGATAATTTGTTTTAGTTGTTATGCCAATAAACATTAAATTATTGTAATCAATTTGTAAGTGCACTAACTATTGTTGTGAAAAATATGTTTGTTTTTGTAAACAATAAGTTTTTTCTGTTTCATAATGAATAATAATTTAAATTTTGATGAAAATTATTTTTGTCTTGTTCAATATTTACGTAAAATAAAATGAAATGTATGGAAAATTAAAAGGATAAAAAAAATTTGACCGCATAAGAATAGAACATGAACAAAATCCAATAAAATATGTAAAAAAAAATATTGATTTTCGTCACCCAAGAGATCAGATTAATTTTACTTTTTAGATATCTGTTAAATCTTAAATGAAATGAGGCTTAAAAAACACCTTACTGAAATGTATAAAAAAGATTATGAATTCAAACATTTTATTAAAAAAAAGAATAAATGTTTGGACTATGAAAAACAAAGGGAATGTGAATGTAAATGAGACTAAAATTGTGAATGAGTTCTACCATGATGAAATAATTATATTCCATATATCATGTAATACATATATATTAGTGATTGAGTTTAAAATATTTTAAAGATACTTTTAATATGTTCATTGTTTTGCTTCTAAAATTATAAAATAATAAATCAATATGAAAAATATAATAACACACTTTCTCACGTCATTTTATCAGAAATAATGCTATTTCATCGAAGTCATGAAAAAGTTGAGATTCAATGGAGCTTTGCTGGAACTAATAAAACTTTCCTTCTTTCTCTTTCTTTATGGGTCATTTTGGTCTTCTAGCTTTATAATTTAATTTCAGTTTACCCTTATAGGAGTGCAGTGATATTTTAGACTTTTATGGGGGCATTTTGAAATTAAATCTCTTCAGAGGGGATTAAATGAAATTCTTCCCTTTTAATAAGCAAGTCATTGTTTTAAATTTGTAAATAGACTTCATAATTTATAATTCAATAATTTAAAGAAGTGTTAAGGTGAAAATTCGTTCCAAAAGCTTTTACTTAAGAGCACTTGGCACCTAAAATTTTTTTGGACAAATTTGCCCCAAAAATTTAAAATTGTAACAATTTTTTCCTCTACTGTTAAAAATATTAACAGTCAATATCATTATTTTAACAGTCAATATTGGTTTTTTTTATGGTGGGAGACAAAATTGCTATGATTTTAAAATTTCGAGACAAATTTGCACCCAGAAAAAATTTGGGTGACTAGTACTCCTAGATGAAAATTTCTTAGATAAATTTGCACCTTAATCCTTTAAACAACACTTATATCCAATTATAAATTTAAGAGCATGACTTGGAAATTTAAGAAGTTGATTTATTAATTAGTTTATAAAATTTGAAGGATCATTACAAAAATTATGTAAATTAACTTTTAAATCTATGAGGTTGACTTATTAATCTGTCAGGAATTGACCTTTAAATATGAAATTAAAGGCATTAATTTTTAGATACATACTAGTAAATTTAAGAAATCTGAATTTTAAATATACAAAGTTTGACTTATAAATATTAAATTCTTTTCACGAGCTTATAAATACTACTTCTAATCATTAATATAAGAGTGTGTTGACTAATTTCAACAAATTAAGAAAATTAGTTATGTTAGTTATTTGTAATAAATAACTGTTGTCTTTCCTAAAATACCTTTGCAAATCATATATAATAGCTAGAACTACTATTTCATGAAACCTTTGACATATGCACTAAAAGGACTATCTTAAAAAATACAAATAAATATGATAGACAAAATTGATTAGGATTTTATAGTTAGAATCAAATTGAATGTCAAACTAGCTTTTATATTGAGAACCAGAGGTAGTATTAAATTATTAAATTTTCAATAAAAATATTTTTAAAATAAATTATTATTGGGCAATGCCGATTGATTGATAACTCGCCAACGGCAGTCAGAGAAGGGAGTTCAAGGCTATTTGTGTCATTTTGCAAGGAAATTAACTACAATCAAGCTCCAAGGGGCTTGAGAATATAATTCAAGGTTTAAAACTTTTATAGATAAGCGATTTAATTATGACTTATTCATTTTTTCCCCGGAAAATCTAAAAAAATGCCTTTTAAATTTTGAAATTTCAAATCAATTATATCTACTGTATTTAAATAGTAATTAATTATACTTGAAAAGTAAATGAAAATATATTTTTATAATAATTTCTAATTTTTCATTTAGTAATTTTCTGGATATCTTATTATCTTTTTTATTTTTTAAGTTAAAAAAGAATAAATTAATTTTATTCTATAATAAAAATAATTTCAAATATTCTTTTTTGTGTGTGTAAAGGATCAACATGCATTAACACCAGAAAGTAAGATCAGTACATACAACCTTGAGAATTATAATGATGTCAAGGAAAGTAATTATTAAAAGGTTTTAATAACAACCTACAACAACAAGTTTCAAAATAGAAAATCACAACTTTTGAAACTTGTTTTGTAATTATTTTCTTTTCTTAAAATATCATTGTAATTCTCCCCATACAACCATAAGAAGAGGGCCATGAAAAATAGGGATGAGCTTTTAAGGGGTAATATCTTGAGTAGTCACAATAATAACTGTACAAAACTTTTGAAGTAAAAACCAATTCCAGATAAATCTGTCTTTGTTCACATATCATGAATATATACATAAAATATTTTAAGACACAATTTATTACTTTTTTTTGTGACAGAGACAATTTATTACTTTAATTAGAAAAAATGTCTACTCTAAATTCTATCATTGACAAATTTATAAATTATATGTAAAATGATACTTCTCTAGTCCTATTTATAGGGCAGAGAGAAGGCTTTTTTTGGTCCTATTTATAAGTCACTTCATTAAATTTTTACTATGAATGTACTATATATATTGTCCTTCACTTATTATAGTGTAGATAGTTTTTTTTTTTTGGAAGGAGTATATATTAAATAGGGGTAAAGTTGGAAAGTTGCTATATTTTAATGAAGAGTTAATGCAGTTTAAAGTTTTTCTTGATCTGTGTGAAACATGTTGGAAGTGCCTTATAAATAGGACCAGAGGAGTACCAAACAAATTCCAGAGTTGACATGAATTATCTTATAACTAAAAACACAACTTGAGATTAAAATATTACCTCTATTTAGTAATATAAGAGTTAGATGATTAATTCACATATACTAAAGAAAGAAAAAAAAATCTAAGGTCAAGTTTCTTAAATACATTATGTCAAATTCTCCAATTACATATGACCATATGTCCTTTTTTTGTTTTGTCTGGATCTATAATTAAATACTATTAAATACTAATATTTGGAAAAGAAAAATAAAAGGGCACATAGTCATATGTGATGGAGAACTTAACATAATGGATGTGAAAACCTTAGTGTAAGTATTGTCCTCAAAGAAATTAATTAAGTTAGTTATTTATAATAAACATGTATTAGTTTCTCTAACCTATCCCTTTTTCATTATGTATATTAGAACTATTCTTTAATCAGAAGTCCCTTGATACTTTGAGTAGTAAAACTTTATAAATTTGAAAGATAAAATAAACTGAGATATTATATTTAAAATTAAAACAAATTTTTTGTTTAACTCCTACATTTAGGACCGGAAGTAACATTTTTCAAAGTTATTAAATGACCTCCAACAACTAGAGTGAACTGAATCGTCATATGGCAACTGTATATAACGTCCGTTAGCAGTTAAAAGAAGACTGTGAAGTATTCAAATCATCTTTGATATTAATTAGAAAGCTAATTCGTGTTAACAATAAGCACACACAATTACCGCAAATTTCAAACAATTGGTCTTTGAATTAAAATTGAAAATGAAAGATGTCACATCTAGTGGCAGAATAATTTAAAGAATAAAACCATAAGTCGGAGAAATAAATAGGATTGGTTTAGTTGAACCGCAAAATCCGGTAGGAACACAAATTATTTTGAAAGGATTTCATTCATTCATTAATTTTATTGCAAGAATTCTTTGTCAGGGTTTGTACAAATTGGGTTTTTGAATTTTCAAAGTAATTGAATCAAGTACGTTGCGTGAAGAATGTGTACTTATTTCTGTTGTTACCATTTACTGCTCTGATCTTATTTATAAAGCATTTTTAGTATGTTTCACACAGATCAATAAAAATCTTAAATTTTATTAACTCTCATTTAAAATTTAATGACTTTCTAACTTTATCCCTATTTAATATACATTATACCTTATATAAACAAAGTCAACACAATAATAAATGAAGGGTAAAATTATACATCTGTACAAAAAATTTCTCTCAGTACCCTATAAATAGGACCAAAAAATATTTTCTCTCTCTGTCTATAAATAGGACCAGAGGAGTAGATTAGCATTAAATATTTATGACAAAGGTTTTTCAATTAAATTATGACATGTGTTTCGTTGGAAAAAAAGTCTTGCAGAAGAAATATTTGGTGAATCGTTCCCTGACCTGTTTTCCTCTAAGAGCATTGCTGATAACATATATGTGTCGATGGAAGCAATAAAATATTACTTCAAATTAGTAAGTTCTTAGTAGTATTATGTTATTTCATCTGAAGAGAAAAGGAACGCTGAAGAAATTTATAGCAGAATTTATAGCAGTGTCAAACATCCCATATTTACATTTACTATCTTTTTTTAGTATACATTTATACATTTATTTTATGGCAGACACTGGAAGAAAATGGTGTTAATTGTGCATTTGATCCCAAACTTGTCGGGCCTTCCACTTCGTCGTAGTATCCCAAGTTTCTTTCCCTTAATTATTCTTTAACTGAATAGCCAAAAGAATGGACATGTAACGGTAAAATCATCATAATCTTCACGAAGAACCGAAACAAATTAAAGTTGATAAAGTTAATAATGTGAAAAGGGAGAACATAGTGTGACGTGTTAGGCATGTTGCATCGAGAGGGGCGGACTAGAAACAGTACTAACAGATACAATAAGTTCGGTAAATGACCCTACTTAGAGCTTAAAAAAAAATTAAAACAACTCTTGTCCAAAATTCTAAACTGCCATTTAAGACTCAATTTTAGGTTTTGTATATTTAAAATTAAACAGTAATGAATAAAAATGTTAATATCATTATTGGTCTTTACATTTTGATTAAACTAGAAATTTCTTCCTCGTGAGACATGATTAGATTTTAAATTCTAATCAATGTTCACATTTTATAGAAGTATGATTTTTTTATTCATTCAAATAGAATTTGAATTAGATATGCAGAATTTAGGGAGAATATATGAAAATTTAAATTCATTTATTTATTTCTTTATTTAGGCCCTCAATTGACATACTATTTAATTATGATACTTCCCATTTAATTCAATATATTCAAATCCCAATTATGATATTATTCAAATTCAAAATTAATTATTAGTTTCTTCCTTCGTGCCTCCAATTGAAATCTCATTTAATAATGATACTCCTCATCTAATTCAATATATCCAAATTCTAGTCAAAGTATTATTCAAATCTCACTAGTTAAATAGATTCGGATCTCGTAATATTATACCCAACCCGTTTTTTAAACAAATTGATTGTTACAAACTTTTAAAGATATAGTTTATGATAGTTGATGATTTTGGTTTTTATCCTTTCATAAGGACTTAATAATTTAAGTTTAAATATAGGGACCAAAACCAGAACTTCGTAATTTAAGTTTAAATATAGGGACCAAAACCAGAACTTAACTAAAGTATATGAACCATTTGTTAAAAGACTTTGGGCATGGCTACCTCCTATAATGTGACGAACAGTGTGTACAAAGCCCGGAAACGAATTCACCACCATATGGTTGACCAACAATTACTAGTGATTCCGGTTCTATGCAGGTGAGTTGTAGCTTGCAATCTGAACTGAGGAGGGGTTTTTGGAGTTAACTCAACCTTGTAGGACCCTGATCCTTTGTCCCAATCATTATAGCACATGTGTCGCTCAAGGCCAGATCAAATTCTTGTAAAACTATTGGCATTGAAACTAACAACTTGAAATTATAAGGATTAAAGCCAACAATTTAAAATTACAATAACTAAAATCAAAATTTGATCAAGTCATAAGATCTGTGGGGAAAAAGAAAGCACATTCCTTTTCCTTGTTTGTATGCGACTAGTGTTGTCATTTGCATTGACCTACATTTGTTGATTTTCCACCTAATAATATCACACTAATCGTCTTTTGGGCTCTATAACATGCACAACAATGCATACATATTAAGATAGTTGTACAATCAATTTAAAATAACACAACACAATTTCAGAAGGAAAAATCCCATAAAAAGACTTATAAAATGTATAAAAGACAAACTAGGGTAATAAATTTGCATAATACCATATTAGGGTGGGTGGACTAATTCGAAATATTAAAATGTTACTAAAAGACACTACTACCCCTAAGTTATGTAGAAAAAATGATATACTGTAGATGGAGTTGTTATTGAATAATCAATTTTTATTAATAGCTTATTTATTTTAAGCAATACCTAAAAATCTAGCGGATCGTACAGGAATGGTTTATGAGAGGGGTAGATAGTTTTCTTTATTTTTTTGCTGCAAGTTTTGTTTGCTTTGGGCTGGTTTATGAGAGGGGTAGATAGTTTTCTGTGTTTTTTGCTGTAATTTTTGTTTGCTTTGGGCTTTAAGGCCCTTTTGTTACAAAAAACAATCTATTGTCATTCCCTTTCATGTTTTATTTTACCCAATTGTTAACTATCAATAAAAGTTGTTATTAATAAATCAATTTTTATTAATAGCTTATTTGTTTTAGACAAACACCGCTACGGACCACTCTTAAAGAGCAACAATCCACGACGTTTGTAGCAAGAATGCTATTTAAAAGTATGTTGGCACCAATTCGCTGAGATGGTTTTGGCAAAGATGCCACATTGAAGGAGTGCCTTGGCATAAGATGAAGATAAGCTGTAGTACAGAGCTGACAAGAGAGCACCAAAACCAAAAACCAGTGACTAAACATAAAATAAGCAAACAAAAAAAGCTTAAAAGTTAAAAAGAGTTGCCTGAAACTAAAAACTACTGCAGCACTACCCATTTTGCCATAGTCGATCAAGCAGCCTATCATTTCTCCATAGGAGCAGAAGTATCAGCATCAGAAGTTGCCCATACGCTGAGCTCAATGAGTTGATCTTCAGCAAAACAACTACCTCATTACCATAAGCCTTAGACTGACGCCTATCACTAAGCATGTGATGTCGCTTTCGACAACTGCCTACCCAAACATGTCTATTAGAGGGAAGTTTTGTGCAAAATACAGAGAACCACTGGCGTTTATTTATAACCTTATCACTATCAAGCTCAAAACTTTCCCACTGACCTATAGCAGTCTTGATATTGTGTCTTCGTTTGAAGGATCGAAAAAAATATTCTTTCTGCACAAAAGGTAATTTTGTCTTTCCCTTTTTCAGTGTTAAATACTTCATCTTCCACAACATGTCCTTTTTGTTTATGCTTCTCCTTTATAACTTGTGTCATAACAACAGGAGATGAAGCCTGAGAGAAATTTGGAGTTGCCCTTTGGATCAGGCACTTTAGTTTAGCTGGTCTATGAAGTGAAAATTCCTTATCTGTGGACCTAAAGGGAAGATGAGATGTCATGATCCTAGTCCACATCATGATTACTTGAACCCCCTGAAAATTGAAGCAATCCAAAACCTTAAGCCCATATCACGCCTTGTATAATACCTACAGTGAACAAAAGAAAGATGGGTTGACCTCTGCCTCATAGCAGAAAACTTGACACCTGTATATATAAGTCCTCTCCATTAGGCATGCACATGGAAAAGAGACGAGAAAGATGGATATGATCTTGCAGAGACACTTTGATACGAAGACCAGAATCCATACTCCAGTAGGAACAATCAAGTAATTTTTTGTTTAAATCTAATATTTAACATCTCGCAACAATAAATGTATTATTTTATCATAAAAAAATAAAATAAGGTAATGATACATTTTCATAAGATTTATGCTTAAATCAATACTTTAATTAAAATGTACTCCTCCGGTCATAAATATAGAACCCTTTTTGTAGTGTAAATTACACTACAAAAAAAAGTCTAGTATTTAGGACCGGAAGAGTATTATAAATTAACAGTTATACTAAATAGGTGTTTTTATAGTTATCATGTCCACTTAAAAACATTTGTTAGCAATTTGATAGGTAAAGCTTAATATGTTCTATATATGCATATGTCTGTGTATTTATGCATGTATGTGTTTTGCGACTCCAATTTCTTCACTCTCACACATTAGGGAGAAGGGAAGATACATTAGGTCATATGAATTTTCATATTCTCCTATATCACAATCAACATTTTATGGATAAGATTAGAGATGTAATTGGGAAATATTAAGAAATTATTATAATAGTTTAAATTTATTTATATATTTTTATGTAATATTATGATCATAATTTTATGAGACATCAAACCTCAATTGTTTTATAATTAATATGAGTATCCAAATCCTTTTTTAATACTATCTCAAAATATACTATCTTAAATATGAATATAAATATAAATATAACATGGGAATGGAATGAGGAGAAAGAAAAGGAGAGAAAAGATGAATAGAGGATCCAAATTCTTTTCTAATTCTACTATAATCTATAATTTAATATAATTTTATAATTGAAAATTAAAAATAATAAAAGCTGATAACATAATGTAGAATTTTTTTTCAATAAACCTTTAAGAAATTATATAATTAACTAAAAGAAAAATAAATTTTAGAATAAGGAAATTTTTTATTATATATATTAATTTTATAACGTAAAATTTATATCAATATTTTAATTTTTTCTAAAAAGACAATTATAAATATTATACTTATTATAGATTAATATTATATTTTAAAATTTAATATATATTGAAATGCATATAAATGTATATACGTTGATATTTATATATTAATATTATATTTATAAATTTATTTACATTACATGTATTAAAATATTTTGATATATCATAGTTAATATATATAGATATATGTGTATGTTATGTTTAATATATATATGTATATTATGTTTAATATATGAGTGTATAATTTTGTATAAAAATATTACAATTTCATTTTAGCTCACACGCAAAGAGGAGATTTAGGGTTCAAATCTAGGGGGAGACACTTATACAAGGAGAAAAAATTGGTAGGTGACATGATGCAATGAGGCATTGACATATGGCAAGCGAGATGACCACGGCACGGCAACATGTGACAGGCTAGGTGATAACGTGGTGATGATATGGTAGTGGTTGGTTGGCCGTTGATGACATGGTGTAACTATATATAATATTTTTTTTGACACTGATAGTTTTTTGTTATCATTGAAAGTACTAATGGTGAAAATAGTCGTCGCCAAAAGTTTATTTTCAGCGATAATAGTTGGAGTAACAACTCATTTTGTCGTCAGTGATAAATATTAGTAACAATAGTTGGAGTAACGACTTGGTGATGATTTTGGTAATTTTTTGACTTTCAGCAGCAATTTTGTTTGCTGTCGAAAGTCAATTTTTTTGTAGAATTTTATGCATATTAGATTTTCATAATCCATTAATTTATTGAAAACAAAATCATATCAAATTCTGCATATTTTATTATAAATTACATACAGACACTCCATATATACTTTATTGTATGTGCTTATTTGATGATTGTCTAAGGCCAGAATTTTATCATCCACGTTTACATTAATTATTATTAGGATTCATAATGAATAGGATGCTAGAAGTGCAGGACCTTCTA